>NW_026042453.1:0-276113 GCF_023856365.1 Brienomyrus brachyistius
GTGAGCAGGCAAGGCATGTCACCCAGGTTGTGTGACAATTATTTTATATAAATGTATATATATATATATATATATATATATATATATATATATATATATATATATATATATATATATATATATATATATATATATTCCATCCACCATCCCTCCTTTACGGAGAACTGTGTTATTTTTCTTTTCTATTGCTAATAAAAAAACTATATATATGTACATATATATATATATATATATATATGGGTGTATCGAGACTAGTTGGTCATTATGGATAACTAAGTTGCACTAAAATTGGGTGAGCAGGCAAGGCATGTCACCCAGGTTGTGTGACAATTATTTTATATATATGTATATATATATTCCATCCACCATCCCTCCTTTATGGAGAACTGCGCTATTTTTATTGTCTATTGCAAAAAAAAAAAAAAAAAAAAACAATACATATGTATACATATATATTTATGGGTGTATCGAGACTAGATGGTCATTATGAATAACTAAGGTGCACTAAAATTGGGTGAGCAGGCAAGGCATGTCACCCCGGTTGTGTGACAATTATTTTATATATATATTCCATCCACCATCCCTCCTTTACGGAGAACTGCGTTATTTTTATTGTCCATTGCGAAAAAAAAAAAACTATATATATACATATATATTTATGGGTGTATCGAGACTAGTTGGTCATTATGGATAACTAAGTTGCACTAAAATTGGGTGAGCAGGCAAGGCATGTCACCCAGGTTGTGTGACAATTATTTTATATATATGTATGTATATATTCCATCCACCATCCCTCCTTTACGGAGAACTGCGTTATTTTTCTTTTCTATTGCTAATAAAAAAACTATATATATGTACATATATATATATATATTTATGGGTGTATCGAGACTAGTTGGTCATTATGGATAACTAAGGTGCACTAAAATTGGGTGAGCAGGCAAGGCATGTCTCCCCAGTTGTGTGACAATTATTTTATATAAATGTATATATATATTCCCTCCACCACCCCTCCTTTACGGAGGACTGCTTTATTTTTAATATCCATTGCGAAAAAAAAACACAAGAAAAAGAAAAAATATCTATATATATACATATATATATATATATATATATATATATATGGGTGTGTCGAGACTAGATGGTCAGTATGGATAACTGAGGTGCACTAAAATTGGGTGAGCAGGCAAGGCATGTCACCCAGGTTGTGTGACAATTATTTTATATATATGCATATACATATTCCATCCACCATCCCTCCTTTACGGAGAACTGCGTTATTTTTATTGTCTATTGCAAAAAAAAAACAGAAAAACTATATATATATATATATACATATATATTCATGGGTGTATCGAGACTAGATGGTCATTATGGATAACTAAAGTGCACTAAAATTGGGTGAGCAGGCAAGGCATGTCACCCAGGTTGTGTGACAATTATTTTATATAAATGTATATATATATATATATATTCCATCCACCATCCCTCCTTTACGGAGAACTGCGTTATTTTTCTTTTCTATTGCTAATAAAAAAACTATATATATATACATATATATTTATGGGTGTATCGAGACTAGATGGTCATTATGAATAACTAAGGTGCACTAAAATTGGGTGAGCAGGCAAGGCATGTCACCCCGGTTGTGTGACAATTATTTTATATATATATTCCATCCACCATCCCTCCTTTACGGAGGACTGCTTTATTTTTAATATCCATTGCGAAAAAAAAACACAAGAAAAAGAAAAAATATCTATATATATATACATATATATATATATATATATATATATATATATATATATATGGGTGTGTCGAGACTAGATGGTCAGTATGGATAACTAAAGTGCACTAAAATTGGGTGAGCAGGCAAGGCATGTCACCCAGGTTGTGTGACAATTATTTTATATAAATGTATATATATATATATATATATATATATATATATATATATATATATATATTCCATCCACCATCCCTCCTTTACGGAGAACTGCGTTATTTTTCTTTTCTATTGCTAATAAAAAAACTATATATATGTACATATATATATATATATATATATGGGTGTATCGAGACTAGTTGGTCATTATGGATAACTAAGTTGCACTAAAATTGGGTGAGCAGGCAAGGCATGTCACCCAGGTTGTGTGACAATTATTTTATATATATATGTATATATATATTCCCTCCACCACCCCTCCTTTACGGAGGACTGCTTTATTTTTAATATCCATTGCGAAAAAAAAACACAAGAAAAAGAAAAAATATCTATATATATATACATATATATATATATATATATATATATATATATGGGTGTGTCGAGACTAGATGGTCAGTATGGATAACTAAGGTGCACTAAAATTGGGTGAGCAGGCAAGGCATGTCACCCAGGTTGTGTGACAATTATTTTATATAAATGTATATATATATATATATATATTCCATCCACCATCCCTCCTTTACGGAGAACTGCGTTATTTTTCTTTTCTATTGCTAATAAAAAAACTATATATATATGTACATATATATATATATATGGGTGTATCGAGACTAGTTGGTCATTATGGATAACTAAGTTGCACTAAAATTGGGTGAGCAGGCAAGGCATGTCACCCAAGTTGTGTGACAATTATTTTATATATATGTATATATATATTCCATCCACCATCCCTCCTTTATGGAGAACTGCGTTATTTTTATTGTCTATTGCAAAAAAAAAAAAAAAAAAACTATATATATATACATATATATTTATGGGTGTATCGAGACTAGATGGTCATTATGAATAACTAAGGTGCACTAAAACTGGGTGAGCAGGCAAGGCATGTCACCCAGGTTGTGTGACAATTATTTTATATATATGTATATATATATTCCATCCACCATCCCTCCTTTATGGAGAACTGCGTTATTTTTATTGTCTATTGCAAAAAAAAAAACAAAAAAAACTATATATATATATACATATATATATATGGGTGTATCGAGACTAGAAGGTCATTATGCATAACTAAAGTGCACTAAAATTGGGTGAGCAGGAAAGGCATGTCACCCCAGTTGTGTGACAATTATTTTATATATATGTATATATATATATATATTCCCTCCACCACCCCTCCTCTACGGAGGACTGCTTTATTTTTATTTCCATTGCAAAAATAAAAAATTTTAAAACACAAAAAAAAAAAAAAACGAAAATAATAATAATAAAAATAATTTTGAATGTGTATTCAAATAAGTTTGAATGTGTGTGAACTATATATAAATATATATATACACATGCATATACAGAAATATATACACACACACACATATATATATATATATACACACACACACACAGACACACACTCACATAAACACATACACACACTGTGTACAGTCTTATGCAAAGGTTTGGCACCCCTTGACAAATAACATCTTTTCAATTACAAAAGCAACAATATCAGTTAATACAGTCTCTTTAGGAACTGGGGGAAAAATACACAATATTTTCAGCAAACATTGATGAATAGTTACTTTTTATGCCATAAATTGAACAAAATTACAAAATAAAAACATTATTATGGCACTCTGCAAAAGTTTGGGCACCCTACGTAATCAGTACTTAGTAACACCTCCTCTGCCAGATATCACAGCTTACAAGCGCTTCTTATAGCCAGCTGAAAGGCTTTCAGTTCTTGTACTTGGGATTTTCTCACATTCTTCCTTGCAAAAGGCTTCTAGTTCTGTAATATTCTAATATATCAAGGGCTGTATTGTCAAATAGGAGATCGGCAGCATTCTCCCACCTGAGAAAACTGTACTACAATGCCCTTGATAGTGTGTAGAAACACACTCGTCAGCTCTAGTCCTCCTGTAACAACGCAAAAGGACTGGCAACCCTCAGGTATTTATGCGTGCGATTGTATGATAAATTCACCCTGACAGTCTCACACTTCTCTTGGTACCAACAGGTCTCATGGAATATATAAAAGGCAACTGCAACAATTATACTCGGCACTAAACATCGAGGCACGGAAATGCAGCAGAGCTTGTGTATTTCTCAGGATGCATTCTAGTAAAATGCCCGGAAAATGAGCTAAAGACATATTTCAAGGGGCACTATATAAAACCGATGGAAATTTTACTGATTAAATAAAAGGAAAAGCATCGTTTGAAAAATCACAAATGTTTCTAAGATTCAATGCATCGCTTTTTGACCACATCATAGCGATGAACACATCATTGTTCCTGACAATGTCCTAATACAGAAATAAAACTTTATGTTGGTAAACTCAAAAAGCCTTCAGCTGTCACACTGGCTAACGATCTCAAACGATTATAAAGCAGCATTTTGAAAAGCGCTGTTTTAAAATAACAGATACAACACTTACCTTGTCTTCTGGCCAAATGCTTTTCACGGCTTGGCACTCCAACGGTGCTGAAACGAAATTTGTATTTCCTCCTACCTCGTTGGCCCTTCAGTTCTTCTTTTCTCCCTTTGGATGTTTTTTTCCTTCTTCTTTGGATATTGTTTTTTATTTTTGTTTGTTTTTTTTTACTTTGCATGTTTTTCCTTCTTCGGATATTATTTTTTTGGCTTATTTTTTTAGACGATGTTTTTTTCGTCTTCTTTAAAAATTGATTTTTTTCGTCTTCTTTAAATATTGTTTTTTTTTTCATCCTTTTGATGTTGTTTTACGGAACAAGAGCCGTACAGTGCTACTCTATCAGGAGGTAGCGCCAACTGAACGCCTTGAAGCAGTACCCAGCTCTTTTATAGGGAGCGTCAACCCGAAGTCAAGTTCTAGAACGTTGCACTCACTTTTCATTGGTTTCCCAGCTATGCTGTCAGAATAATGTTTGCTGATTGGTCGAAAATTTTAAAACGTACCCGAGTACTGTAAAAAAAACTCAAGATCTTGCTACCCTACGGAGCACCCATAAGGTGATTTTTTTTATACGTTATATGCAGCTATTTGTAGCAGGCCGTAATTAGACTAATCCACCCTTTGTCAATAAAGCCAACAAGAGAACAGGTTGCCCAAAGTTTGCTCAGGTACACGCCACAGCACAACCTTAAAAACACATCCAGCACAAATCACACTAGTGAATGACACAGCAAATCACAGCAATAAAAAAGACCCCTATGGGCAATCCAGCACCCAGACTACAGGTGCCAAAAGGCCCAGCCTGCCTAATAATGAACCCAAAATATACATACAACAAAGAAAAAGACACAAACAAAAAAGAAAATAAAACTAGCCAGCTGCTCCCACTAAACCCCGCTCCCGAGGCCACTAAGCCGGCTGGCTTGATAATACACGATACAACCTCAGATAAAACATATTAAAGCAACACCAGGGAGGTTTACAACCTGATCCTTAAAATTATCGACCCGTAATTCCACCTTGAAAACCCCTAAAGAACAGTAGTTTACCCCATGACTCACTGCCCCATTCAAACAAAAAAAAAACAGGTTTTTGGGGTAACCTTTAGGTCAGCTCTTCAAAACCAGGTATGAGGACTCTTCAGCTAATCAGTCCTCTAATTAGAAATCTAATTAGGGAGTTGCAGCGAAAACCTGCATACACACCGGCCCTTTGCGGATAAGATTGTTCACCCCTGAAACAAGCAAACAGAAAGGCTGCTACACTGCAAATTCAATATGCCCGCCGATGCTCCACCAAATCTATCAGGACCCTGCCTGTCTTTCCCGTGCCTGCTCCTTTGCCAATATGCCCTACCATCGGAACATGCACAGCCATCTCGCCCCGGCTATGCCTCCAGTCCGAACTGCAGTTCCTATACCTGCCTATAATTGCCTGGCTACAATCCATCCCCCAAAATGAAATTGATGACCCAACGATCACAGCTAAGAATTCTATCCCCAAACCACTGGTCTTCCTCCCCAACCGAACGATCATTCACTGACCGTGGTAACTTATAAGGGTTGGTATGATGACCAGTGGTGGACCTCACCGAACGTTTAACTGGTCTCTACACCTCGGGGGGGACATAACCTCCTCCATTATACGAGGCCTACTTGTGGATGCTCTATTGCGACCCCTCCCACCAGCCCTGTCCCCGTAAAATCACAGAGTCCTCATCCGATTCCATTTCTGTTGCCCCTGTGGGCAACCCAGACTCAGGAGACATTACCAGAACATCTTCCCCTGACATAACAACCCCCTGTGGTACTGGACGCAACTCTGTTCGGTGAACTTGACGGACAACCCCGTCCCCCTCCATTGGAGTTGCAGAGTAAACTGCACCCTGATCTTGGGGACACTTGTAACATGCACCCATGATTTGGAACAGCAGCATACCTGTCAAGGTTTGGATTTGAAAATAAAGGAAATTTTCCGGCACCCGCCGTGAGCCATCCCACCACCGCAACCAGGCTCCAGTATCCCTTACATTTTAAGACAGGAAATATAAAATAATATAAATTATATAAAATATAATATAAATATAAATATATAAAATATATAAAATATAAAATAACCATTTGTCATTTATTTTCTATTAATTTTTCATGTTCACTCATGCGGCTCTGTCATTCACTAATGACTTGGATTTTTCATGCCGACTGACATCGTTCCTTCCCCGTGGGAGACAAATCTTACAGAACGCGTGACCCATCCTGCTCCTCTTCAGGAAAGTAAATTCGTCATCTTCGTCATCACCCCTTAAAACAATTACTGAAGCGAGACGGCGCACGCGTTACGGCGACAGATTTAAATTGTGAGTGCACTATATCTCGTCGCAAATGGTGCTTAACCACGGCGGGTCTCAAGCACAGGAGACTCCCAATTTCTAAATGACACACACTTGGCTCACAGCGCAAAGTTGTGTTAAACTTGCTTTGTCTAAAGCAGGCACACACATACGAGTATGATCCTGATAGGTAACTAAGCTATCGGTCTTATGTCCAAGCGCAACATAATTTAGGTTAGAACCTCATAACAAGTATTCCCGTTCGCTAATAGAGAGATCTCTCCCAGGATATATAGAAACGGAGACACTCGTCCGAATTGAACCTGGAAACAAAGCGCTACATCTGAGAATCTCGTCAGACATAGGGTTAAAGTTTACTGCAGTTTAATACGAAAGAACTACAATGAAATCACCGAAAATAAAACAAAATAATATAACTACTAATAATAGAAATAAAAATAACTATAATAAGCCCATATGATCCCGCTTAAATGCCTTCAGATTGCCATGAGTGCGACTTTTGCAACCAGTTGACAGTAGCGCTTCTTCACTGCACGTTCGGTCATAAAAAGTTTAAATTGTGTGCTCAGAATAAGTTTAAACCTTGTGCCTTGTGATTATTAACCAATTTTTATGCTGAATGGTCGGCTCAAACTCAATTGCGAAACACCGTGAGTCTGTTAATGTGTGACTTAAATGGAACTCATTAATAACCAGTATCACGTAATAACCTGGGTTAGAATAGAAGGCTTGTCCAACGAGCTGCGTCACCAGGTAATGTAAACGATCGGTAGCGAAGCTCCCCTCACGGCCAATGAGAGAGAGTCTCGCGATATTTCAGGCGAATTTGAGGTTTCAGAGCGTAGATCGCACAGGCAGGGATTCTTGTGAGCACTCAATGAACGGAGGCTGAAGTTGTGTAAAAGACATGCATTTATTCCTATAACTAACATAAGACAGACATTACACCTAACAAACAATAAACACGAAATAACGGAGTGGACACAAACAATGTAATCATGAAAATGCAATGACCAGATTTAAAATGAGTAACCTTAAAAGGGAAAATACTGTTCTGCAAAGCAAGCAATTTGTGGAAATACTGTCCTAAAGTAATATAGCAGGTGAATAGGAGTTTAGGTTGTTATAAATGAAAGGAAGTTTGTTTACTTGGTTGCAGAGTGGGGGGGGGGGGGTCTTGGCAGTTGGTTGCGGAGGCTGATGAGCTGATGGGTGATGGCACTCAGGGAGGCGCGGTGTTTGCAGCGGTTGTTGGAGTGGAGCCCCTCTGATTCCCTCTCCTGGTGAAGCTTGGGCTTGGTTGCAGTTCTCTGTCCAGCTGGGTCTTCACTGATAGGCTTCAGGAGGGCTTCTTGTGGGCTTCTCTTCTCTTGGGCTGATGTTCTCTGCCTCTCTTCGTGCTGATGGTCTTTTGTTTTCTCCTCCCTTCTGTTTCTCCTCTCCTGGCTTTGTTCTGAGGTGCCAGGTTTTATAGTGTAAAGTTCGTGAATAGGAGTGACCAGGAATTCGACTCCTGGACCAATGGCTGACCATCCATTTGGCGGGCTTTCGGAAGGGGGTCTGTATCAGTCCTTTTGAGATTTATGACCAGAGTGATTTCCCTTGTATTGATGATTTTCGTTAGGCTGGTGTAACTTTTGATATATTCACTTTCGTGGTAACCACTGACCAGATTTGGAAACTGGAGTGATTTTCCATCGGTTTGATACCAAACATGCCATAGCAGCCTAGCGGTTCACACCTCATACCATCTGTAATGATTAATTAATGATTACTTATATTATGTCGTTATGTTATATTACTCACACCTTATTTTATGCCTCACAATCTATATAATTGTAAATATACTGTGTAGCTGCTGGCGCGTTCCAAACTAAATCTCATTGTACTTACAATGTCAATAAAAACATCCATCCATCCATCTAGGCAGGCCAGTGTCGCCTCCATCCTTCCTGAAGTCAGTGATTCCTTTGTCTTTGTGCTGTTTAGTGCCAAATTGTTTGCTGAACTCCAACCTATCAGTTTCTGGACCTCATCTCTGTAAGCTGACTCATAAGAACCAAAGAGATTTACAAATGAGAGGAGGCCATTCGGCCCATCAAGCTCCTTTGAGGAGAACTTAGCTAATAGCTCAAAAATCTTATCTAGCTCTGATTTAAAAGAACCCAGGGTTTTAGCTTGTGTTACAATAACAGGAAGACTATTCCATACTCTAACTACACGCTGTGTACAGAAATGCTTCATCAAATTCGTTTTAAAATGTTCTCCAGCTAATTTCCACTTATGGCCACGAGTTCTGGTATTTAAACTAACATTGAAATAGCCATTTGGCTGAACAGCATCCAGACCTGTTAGAATCTTAAACACCTGGATTATGTCCCCCCTTAGTCTCCTTTGCTCGAGGCTAAACAGATTCAGCTCAGCTAACCTCTCCTCATTAGACATTCCTCTAAGACCAGGAATCATTCTCGTTGCCCTACGTTGCACCTTTTCCAAGGCAGCAATGTCCTTCTTAAGGTATGGTAACCAAACCCGCACACAATATTCTAGGTGGGGTCTTACCAAGGAATTATATTATCGTAGCATCACTTGCCTTGTCTTAAACTCCACACACCTAGAGATGCAATGTGCCTTCTCGCGTGGTGTTCCTGCAGAGGGAGTCTGTGAGTGCTGGAGATTGGGGGAGGGGGCAGTGTGGCTATGTCTGCTCTGTGTTCCTCCAGACGAGCAAAGAAGCTGTTTAGCTCCTTTGCTAAAAGGGCGTTGCTGTTAACAGTGACGGTGTTGTTGCCTTTGAAGTTTGTAATGTGTTGTATTCCCTGCCACACCCACTGTGGGTTGTTGTATGTGAAGTAGACCTCTATTTTCTGTTTCTCTGCCTGCCTGGCAACCTTGATGCCCCTATTCAGGTTAGCTCTGGCTGCACTCTGTGTTCTTGACTGCGCTGTCTTGTCCTGTAGTATTGTATTGTTGCTCTTGTGTTTATCTTGCACTTTCTCCCTCTGTTTGTGCTCCTTTCACTCTGTATAGTTCTATCTTGCCCGCACTTGTGTCATCTTGTGTTGTTTCTGTTTTTCTTCTTTGTGTTGCACCGTGGTCCAGGAGGAACAATGTTTCCTTTCACTGTGTACTGTGTATATTGCTGAAATAACAATAAACCCACTTGACCACCTGCCTCAATTCATCCTGAAGAGTTTTCCAATGTTGTTCAAAGGTCTGTTTGTTTCGAGTGAAGGACACGCCCCTGGACGTGCTGGATAAGGGGACCACAGATCAGTGTCCTCAGTCCTGCTTCTCCCTTCAAAGCTGAGAGGAAGATGACCCGCCTGCTGCTTCTGGTTTTGGCTTATGGAGCTCTGCTTATCTCCACAGAGGCCCAGCAAGATTACCACAGTCTCCCTGCACTCACAAGACGGCCATTAAACTCGCAGTCGAAAATGCTCATCAAGGAACCCGTCAGCACATGAATTTCTATAACATCCAGGGCCGTCCGAAGGTAACTGCTGAGAAAGTGTTTACAAAAGTGTGAAACTTTCATCATCTGCAAGCTGAACTAATGAGTATCACATTGATTTTGATGTTTTAATTTCAATGCATATGATGCTTAATGTCTCTTCACAATGAAAGTGATGGTTGTATATCTCAGCCCTGGTCAATTTTACCTTCTCACAGTTTCTCTCTGAATCTGCTGCAGTCAAGTCTGTGACAGTTTGCCATTTTTTGGGTGATTATTGTTTGTTATATTGCCTTTAAAACAGTTGTAGGCAATTTTGTATATAACGTGTTTATGTGATTTAGATCAGCAGTGAATACATTGACATTGAGATTCTCTTGAGAGCAACAAAATGTCCAAAGTCAACTGCAACAGACCATCGGGCTGACTGTATTTTCATGGACAAGAGGGTAAGTAAAGAGTCACTGTGACTGTGAGCATTGGACATATCAGTTAGCAAATTAATTTAGGTTCATGTTAACTTTTTTGATGCCCTGCGGGGGAAAGTTAGCCAACAATAAAGTAACAAATACATAGGTGGCCTCAAAGAGCCAGTTCCTTCACCTTATTCTCAAATTTTAGTAGGTTTACAGGCTTAAAGGCTGGATTACCAGGCAGAAGCAAATGCTAATCATCTGAGGGGTGACCTGTAGATTATGCTTCGAGCTATGAACCCTAGCTGGCCTTATTTAAAGACCTGTGGGCTGTACTACAAAGCGGGTTTTACATACCCAGAGTTAACTCAATCGAGCCAGGTTAACTAAAACTCATTGTTGAAATCAGCCTTAAATGGCAGTGTGGTGTTTTGTGGTGAAAGGGCAGGACTTAACTCTTGTTTTAATTAGAAAGCCAGTAATTAAACCTGGTCAGAGCAGGGTAGATGTGCAGTGTGAATTACCCTTTAAATTTACCTCTTTAAATAGTGAACTACAGGACCACTTAGCTTGATCGGAGGACAGTATTTTAATACAGAGCAGTGTTCAGTTAAACGGGATTTGTTGTTCATACTTTTAGATGAACTTGCTTTGTATAATATAGCCTTATGGTGACCCTGCTTTGGAAGCTCTTTCCTCTAAAATTGTTCTGTGTCATTAAACCCTGCACTCCAGCAGCTCTGCCTTAAATCATTAGATATATCTTTACTACACCTTCTCTCACTGTATTTATTGCCCACCACTCTTTAAATACTGTTTTTGTGTGTCTGTGTGTTTTTGCAGCCATTCATTAACTGTAGAGTTTGCAGCAGACGGTCTGGTAATGATCTTACACATCCATCAAATGACTGTGTACCAAACAAGAAAGTGGATGAAGTAAGTGTAGAGAGTCTTAGCATTATGGAAATGTAACAGGTGTGTGAATTGTGTCTAAACATGTGGTTAAACTTTGATTGTGTTTGTACATGCAAAAATTTGATCAGAGTACTGTTTATTAATGACAATGTTACTTTTAATCTGAACAACAGTGGCAGCACCAAGGAAAAGCTTGGGGGGGGGGCTCTAGCTCCTCCTCCAATGACCATAGTACCCCCACAGCACCCCCAAAATATTGGTTTCATTTTTTCTTTAACTATCTGTAAAATCTGTATATTGTGTAAGACATTTTTGCGGTTTTTACAGCATACTTGTAGTGTATTTTTTCTTCAAAGTACACATAGAGGCTCTGTGAGCTAGACGTTAGAATTTTATATTTTATCCTATTTTATCCATGCTGTAGCTTATCGTGCTGTGTGCTTCTATACACCATCTACATAAGCTGAAAAGCTAAAGCACCCGGTCTAAATAATCTCACTCCCCTATAGCACCTGTAGCATTAAGTCACTGGCGCTGCCACTGCTGAATAAACGACTCCAATCTGACTAAACCGCTTAACTTTTCCTCCCCATGTTACATTTCAGGACAAACGACGTAATATGTGTCCTTCTGATAAACCTCTTCTCAGACCTAAAACTGCCTTGGCTTCCAAGGACACTAAAGAAGCTGAAGGAGACCGTCTGGCTGTTTCTGATGGCTGATGGTCCTGCAATGTGGACCAGAGGAGGAAACTGGGAGGGAAAATGCTTTGCTTTATATCATGCCCACCCAAAGCCCCCAGTGAGTAAGCCATAGGCGCCGATAGCATGGAAAAACTCCCAAGAAGGAAGAAACCTTGGGAGGGACCAAACTCAAAGGGGGAGCCCATCCTCCTGGGGCCGGCAAAGTGTAGGTGCAGGATCACAAAAAAACTTGACGAGAGAAACGAGAGAATTCGACTGTCCCTCACAAAAACTGTAAAGTTTTAGTGGCTAAATTGCTTTTTCTATGCCTTTTCAAACAGGAGGAGATTTGTTTGGCTATACGTAGAAATTTTCTATACAATTTAGACAGCACAGAATCATTAACCTACTTTAATGCATTTATTAATACAACCACATATTTCACACATTTTGACATCAGTCATGCAGTGAAGATACAGTCTCTTTATTTCTTGACGCCAACCCTCCCCATTAATCCGGGCTTGGGACCGACACCTAGTTGAGCTGGCTTTCTCCCTTAAGTGGCTGGGTTAGGCTAAACTATGTACATATTTATGAAGACTACTATAAATTTATAAAGACCTCCCTAAATATGTAGTCTAACAAAACGCAGTTTAAAGAAGGTAGCCTACCTGGTAAACAAAGAAATTAAAAGGCCCACAGCATATAATCGGGCTATATCCAAGCAGTTTTTAAGAACGTAACCTACATGGCGAAATTGAATTACTTTCTGGACCAACAAACGCAACCAGACATGAACATTATGCACCTTCCTAGTCTTGATGTATGTCGTCATACAGATGAGGACGTTAAGGCAGCCTTTAGGTCCGACCCATCATGCACTGCAGTTTTTTGCAAATTCCTCAGATGGAAAACCATTAAATACCTCTTCTATTACCTTATATTACCTTATATTCATGTAATAAATATACAAATATCAATTAGTTGGAAATCAGCCAGACAGACGTAATTACTACAAATGGTTTCCACTGTATTTGTGACTCTGAGTGCCGCAGGCTTGGATGCAGTGCCGCACCATTTTGTAAGGCATGCACTGGCCAATCATGTAGCACTTCTCTCATAAATATTAATGAGACATCACCTACCACCCTGCAAAAAAGAAATTTGCCGCTCGTCCCCCTGCACATGAACCAACATGGCTGTGTCAACCAGCGGAGCTCCGGAGCCTCTGGAGAAACACGCGGCAAAAAAGGCTCGCATACGGTCTTCCAGAGTTTGGGAATACTTCAGTCATGACACCTTTTCTGCGCCTCTACTGTAGCTGGCGTTAATGACGCTGTTTCAGCCATTTTATATTTTCTGTTTACTTATTCTGTCATGTAAGACTGAGACAAATTATCGTTTACGACTATTCTTACACACTGTAGCCTGACTTGCTGACTTAAGTAAGCTTAACTATAAGCTACCTTTGCTAGTGTTTGTGAATAACATGTTTCTCTAGTTATGAAATTATTCCATGTTTTAGCATCTGTTTCAACATTAAAGTCAAATTGGTATATTGAAATATGTAAAAACTATTGAACTATTAGCTTAAGTCTAACATAGAAAATCCTACTGAATCTCTTAAGATTTTCCTTTTTTGTTAATGCACTAATGTTTAAGAAGTGTCTTAAATTGAATTTCAGATTTGTGTGTGGGTGGGAGTGGGTGAATTGTATTAAATTCATACATTCATTCTTTTGGCTCAGACATTACTGACCTAAAACAAATTGAGGCATTGGGTAAGTGCTTAAATTAGCTACTAAATGGCAAAAAATATTCTAAATATCACATTTTCCATTCTTCGGTATAATTTTAATGAATCACCTATGCTGCCAAACATTAACGCATAGATTGTCACAACACTCTATGTTTTAGTTCTTCTTTATGTGTATAGGACGGTGTGATGGTTCTGGTGGTGGGTGTGGCCGACGCTGCTCGCGATGTTTGGCTATGCTGCAGTCCCAGGGACCAAGTTGGAACACATTTCCACCTTCAAGCTTAGGTGGAAAAACGGCACCGAGACCCAGCAGCAGGACAACTTCTTGTCCAGACAACCAGCCCTGCTTCATCATTGAAGTAAGCCCTGTGAACAGGAGCGAGATGTACTTCTGCAGTGGATGTTATAGCGGAAAGAACATCCCCATCCTCACGTCTGCCGGAGTGCCCCCTCAAGTGGGTGTGTGACTTAACTCGATGGATGAATTGGACAGAATGTACTGTTACTAGAGGTCGACCGATATGGGTTTTTCAAGTCAAGGGTCAGGCGATGGCCGATATATGCTGCTGATTTTTTTTGGCCGATAATTGGACGTTTTCCCCTCTATTTGCATGGTAAAATATCACACTAATAATAACAAACGATACACAAAATTTCTCAATTTAGCATTTATTGAATACTCAACTTGGAAACAATAACACATTTATAAACAATAAAAATAGCAGCATCAGAATCTCTGTTAGTGCACAATATAGCAGCAAACTCCTCATGTTTGACGGAAGGAAATTTGTAAACAATACAAAAAGGAATAAGCATGTTATCTTTAGTTGTAATCCCACTTCCAGTCCCTGAGTCTTACTCACCACACTCATACTTCACAGCAAACAGACAGCAGTTAATTAACCAGAAGAGAAAAATGCAAAAACACAACAGAACTTGTAAATAATAACAAACTAATAGACAATAAAAATAGCAGCATCAGAATCTCTATTAGTGCCAAATATAGCAGCAAACTCCTCATGTCTGACGGAAGGAAAATTTGTAAATACACAAAGGAATGAGCACATCTTCAGTTTTAATCCCATTTCCAGTCCCTGAGTCTTCCTCATCCCACAAGCAGGCAAGGCATGTCACCCCGGTTGTGTGACACTTATTTTATATAATAAAATAAGTGCCCCCTGCGGCCCCAGAGCCCGAGCAGCCGTCTCCGCTGCCTGCAGCTACCGCGCCCACGTCCGAGGCGCTTTCCCTGCCTGCAGCTCCCGGGCAGGCGCCCCCTCTGCAGCCTGCAGCTCCAGTCCCTGGCCCCACTCCAGTCCCTTCTCCCCCTGTGACTCTGGTACCCTCACCCCGACGAGCCCGACCCCGGCCGCAGGTCCTTATGTCTGTGTCCCATAAGGGGAGAGGACACAGACGCACGGCTGGGGTCCCACCCGCCCAGCCCCCTGGCTCGCCCTCCCTCGCCGGCGCTAGGGCTTGGTCGGCACCTGCGGGTCCTGGCCCTCCGGGTCGGCTGTCGTCTGCGGGTCCCCCTCCGCGGCCTCGTCGCCCTGCCTCGGTCCCTCCTCCGGCGTCTTATCGGTTGCCTGCGGGCCCCCCGACGGCGGCTCCTCATTCGCCTGCTGGTCCTCCCGCTCTGGCGTGTCGGAGGACGTCGCCGTCTGCTGCGGCTCCCCCTCTCTCCTTGCCCTCGCCAGGGTCCCTTCCAGCTCCTTCGTCCCCTTCCCTGGTCTCCCCTCCGACTCCCTCCTTCGTCCCTGCGTCTGTCCCTCACCCCGTCTCCTCGGCCCCTCCGGCTCCGGCCTCCCGGCCGCCTGCAGCCCTTCCGGCTGCCTCCCGTCGCCCGCTGGGTCTCCCTCGGGCTCCTCTTGGTTCCCCCTCCTTCTCTCCCTGGCCTCCCGTCTTTGTCCCTCCTGCCTCTGCTCCCCCTCGCTTTGTTCCTCCTGTCTCTGTCCCTCCTCTCTTTGTCCCTCGTCCCTCTGGCTTCTGCTCCTCTTTCCCCGATGTTCCCTTCGTTCACTCCCGGTCCTTTTGTCCTGCCTGTTCCCTCCGTGTCCCCCTTTCTGATCTGTTTCTCTGCCTTTCCTGTCTTATGTCAAGTCTTGTCCTGGCTCCTTCCCCTGTGCCAGTTCTGTCTGTCCGTTCTGTTCCCTGTCCCTCATTAATGAGGTTTTATATAGATATACATATATGCCCGGCTTGTCCGCTCCTCGTGTGTGCCACGCCCCCTGATTACCCACGTGTGCTTCCCTGATCGTCTCCTGCTTTGCCCGATTACTTTGATTAGTCATGACCTATTTTAAGTCCTGGTCTTACCTGTTTGCCCTGTCCGTCATTGTAGTTTGTCAATGCCTGCGTTCCGTCCTGCTCTACCCGCTCCGTTTCCCCGATTAAAGACCCGTTTTCACAAACACAAAAAAAACTATATGTATACATATACATACACTGAACAAAAATATAAACGCAACACTTTTGTTTTTGCTCCCATTTTTCATGAGATGGACTTAAAGATCTACAATTCATTCCAGATACACAATATTACCATTTCTCTCAAACATTTCTCACAAATCAGTCTAAATGTGTGATAGTGAGCACTTCTGCTTTGCTGAGATAATCCATCCCACCTCACAGGTGTGCCACATCAAGATGCTGATCTGACATCATGGGTAGTGCACAGGTGTACCTTATACTGCCCACAATAAAAGGCCACCCTGGAATGTGCAGTTTTGTCTCACAGCAAAATGCCACAGATGCCACAAGCATTGAGGGAGCGTGCAATTGGCATGCTGACAGCAGGAATGTCAACCAGATCTGTTGCTCGTGCATTGAATGTTCATTTCTCAACCATAAGCCGTCTCCAAAGGCGTTTCAGAGAATATGGCAGTACATCCAACCGGCCTCACAACCGCAGACCACGTGTAACCACACCAGCCCAGGACCTCCACATCCAGCAGGTTCACCTCCAAGATCGTCTGAGACCAGCCACTCAGACAGATGATGCACGGCCCCATGTTGCAAGGATCTGTACACAGTTCTTGGAAGCTGAAAATGTCCCAGTTCTTGCATGGCCAGCATACTCACCGGACATGTCACCCGTTGAGCATGTTTGGGATGTGCTTGACCGGCGTATACGACAGCGTGTACCAGTTCCCACTAATATCCAACAACTTCGCACAGCCATTGAAGAGGAGTGGACCAACATTCCACAGGCCACAATTGACAATCTGATAAACTCTATGCGAAGAAGATGTGTTGCATTGTATGAGGCAAATGGTGGTCACACCAGATACTGACCGGTTCTGAGTCCCCAGACCCCCAATAAAGCAAAAAACTGCACATTCCAGGGTGGCCTTTTATTGTGGGCAGTATAAGGTACACCTGTGCACTACCCATGATGTCAGATCAGCATCTTGATGTGGCACACCTGTGAGGTGGGATGGATTATCTCAGCAAAGCAGAAGTGCTCACTATCACACATTTAGACTGATTTGTGAGAAATGTTTGAGAGAAATGGTAATATTGTGTATCTGGAATGAATTGTAGGTCTTTAAGTCCATCTCATGAAAAATGGGAGCAGAAACAAGAGTGTTGCGTTTATATTTTTGTTCAGTATATATATTTATGGGTGTATCGAGACTAGATGGTCAGTATGGATAACTAAGGTGCACTAAAACTGGGTGAGCAGGCAAGGCATGTCACCCAGGTTGTGTGACAATTATTTTATATAAATGTATATATGTATATATATATTCCATCCACCATCCCTCCTTTACGGAGAACTGCGTTATTTTTATTGTCCATTACGAAAAAAATAAAAAAAACTATATATATATATATATATATATATACATATATATTTATGGGTGTATCGAGACTAGATGGTCATTATGGATAACTAAGGTGCACTAAAACTGGGTGAGCAGGCAAGGCATGTCACCCAGGTTGTGTGACAATTATTTTATATAAATGTATATATATATATATATATTCCATCCACCATCCCTCCTTTACGGAGAACTGCGTTATTTTTCTTTTCTATTGCTAATAAAAAAACTATATATATGTACATATATATATATATATATATATATATATATATATATATATATATATATATATATATATATATATGGGTGTATCGAGACTAGATGGTCAGTATGGATAACTAAGGTGCACTAAAATTGGGTGAGCAGGCAAGGCATGTCACCCAGGTTGTGTGACAATTATTTTATATATATGCATATACATATTCCATCCACCATCCCTCCTTTATGGAGAACTGCGTTATTTTTATTGTCTATTGCAAAAAAAAAACAGAAAAACTATATATATATATATATATATATATATATATATATATATATATATATATATATATATATATACATATATATTCATGGGTGTATCGAGACTAGATGGTCATTCTGGATAACTAAAGTGCACTAAAATTGGGTGAGCAGGCAAGGCATGTCACCCAGGTTGTGTGACAATTATTTTATATAAATGTATATATATATATATATATATATATATATATATATATATATATATTCCATCCACCATCCCTCCTTTACGGAGAACTGCGTTATTTTTCTTTTTTATTGCTAATAAAAAAACTATATATATATACATATATATTTATGGGTGTATCGAGACTAGATGGTCATTATGAATAACTAAGGTGCACTAAAATTGGGTGAGCAGGCAAGGCATGTCACCCCGGTTGTGTGACAATTATTTTATATATATATTCCATCCACCATCCCTCCTTTACGGAGGACTGCTTTATTTTTAATATCCATTGCGAAAAAAAAACACAAGAAAAAGAAAAAATATCTATATATATACATATATATATATATATATATATATATATATGGGTGTGTCGAGACTAGATGGTCAGTATGGATAACTAAAGTGCACTAAAATTGGGTGAGCAGGCAAGGCATGTCACCCAGGTTGTGTGACAATTATTTTATATAAATGTATATATATATATATATATATATATATATATATATATATATATTCCATCCACCATCCCTCCTTTACGGAGAACTGTGTTATTTTTCTTTTCTATTGCTAATAAAAAAACTATATATATGTACATATATATATATATATATATGGGTGTATCGAGACTAGTTGGTCATTATGGATAACTAAGTTGCACTAAAATTGGGTGAGCAGGCAAGGCATGTCACCCAGGTTGTGTGACAATTATTTTATATATATGTATATATATATTCCATCCACCATCCCTCCTTTATGGAGAACTGCGCTATTTTTATTGTCTATTGCAAAAAAAAAAAAAAAAAAAAACAATACATATATATACATATATATTTATGGGTGTATCGAGACTAGATGGTCATTATGAATAACTAAGGTGCACTAAAATTGGGTGAGCAGGCAAGGCATGTCACCCCGGTTGTGTGACAATTATTTTATATATATATTCCATCCACCATCCCTCCTTTACGGAGAACTGCGTTATTTTTATTGTCCATTGCGAAAAAAAAAAAACTATATATATACATATATATTTATGGGTGTATCGAGACTAGTTGGTCATTATGGATAACTAAGTTGCACTAAAATTGGGTGAGCAGGCAAGGCATGTCACCCAGGTTGTGTGACAATTATTTTATATATATGTATGTATATATTCCATCCACCATCCCTCCTTTACGGAGAACTGCGTTATTTTTCTTTTCTATTGCTAATAAAAAAACTATATATATGTACATATATATATATATATTTATGGGTGTATCGAGACTAGTTGGTCATTATGGATAACTAAGGTGCACTAAAATTGGGTGAGCAGGCAAGGCATGTCACCCCAGTTGTGTGACAATTATTTTATATAAATGTATATATATATTCCCTCCACCACCCCTCCTTTACGGAGGACTGCTTTATTTTTAATATCCATTGCGAAAAAAAAACACAAGAAAAAGAAAAAATATCTATATATATACATATATATATATATATATATATATATATATATATGGGTGTGTCGAGACTAGATGGTCAGTATGGATAACTGAGGTGCACTAAAATTGGGTGAGCAGGCAAGGCATGTCACCCAGGTTGTGTGACAATTATTTTATATATATGCATATACATATTCCATCCACCATCCCTCCTTTACGGAGAACTGCGTTATTTTTATTGTCTATTGCAAAAAAAAAACAGAAAAACTATATATATATATATATATATATATATATATATATATATACATATATATTCATGGGTGTATCGAGACTAGATGGTCATTATGGATAACTAAAGTGCACTAAAATTGGGTGAGCAGGCAAGGCATGTCACCCAGGTTGTGTGACAATTATTTTATATAAATGTATATATATATATATATATTCCATCCACCATCCCTCCTTTACGGAGAACTGCGTTATTTTTCTTTTCTATTGCTAAAAAAAAAACTATATATATATACATATATATTTATGGGTGTATCGAGACTAGATGGTCATTATGAATAACTAAGGTGCACTAAAATTGGGTGAGCAGGCAAGGCATGTCACCCCGGTTGTGTGACAATTATTTTATATATATATTCCATCCACCATCCCTCCTTTATGGAGGACTGCTTTATTTTTAATATCCATTGCGAAAAAAAAACACAAGAAAAAGAAAAAATATCTATATATATACATATATATATATATATATATATATATATATATATATATATATATATATATATATATATATATATATATATATGGGTGTGTCGAGACTAGATGGTCAGTATGGATAACTAAAGTGCACTAAAATTGGGTGAGCAGGCAAGGCATGTCACCCAGGTTGTGTGACAATTATTTTATATAAATGTATATATATATATATATATATATATATATATATATATATATATATATATATTCCATCCACCATCCCTCCTTTACGGAGAACTGCGTTATTTTTCTTTTCTATTGCTAATAAAAAAACTATATATATGTACATATATATATATATATATGGGTGTATCGAGACTAGTTGGTCATTATGGATAACTAAGTTGCACTAAAATTGGGTGAGCAGGCAAGGCATGTCACCCAGGTTGTGTGACAATTATTTTATATATATATGTATATATATATTCCCTCCACCACCCCTCCTTTACAGAGGACTGCTTTATTTTTAATATCCATTGCGAAAAAAAAACACAAGAAAAAGAAAAAATATCTATATATATATACATATATATATATATATATATATATATATATATATATATATATATATATATATATATGGGTGTGTCGAGACTAGATGGTCAGTATGGATAACTAAAGTGCACTAAAATTGGGTGAGCAGGCAAGGCATGTCACCCAGGTTGTGTGACAATTATTTTATATAAATGTATATATATATATATATATATATATATATATATATATATATATATATATATTCCATCCACCATCCCTCCTTTACGGAGAACTGCGTTATTTTTCTTTTCTATTGCTAATAAAAAAACTATATATATGTACATATATATATATATATATGGGTGTATCGAGACTAGTTGGTCATTATGGATAACTAAGTTGCACTAAAATTGGGTGAGCAGGCAAGGCATGTCACCCAGGTTGTGTGACAATTATTTTATATATATATGTATATATATATTCCCTCCACCACCCCTCCTTTACGGAGGACTGCTTTATTTTTAATATCCATTGCGAAAAAAAAACACAAGAAAAAGAAAAAATATCTATATATATACATATATATATATATATATATATATATATATATATGGGTGTGTCGAGACTAGATGGTCAGTATGGATAACTAAAGTGCACTAAAATTGGGTGAGCAGGCAAGGCATGTCACCCAGGTTGTGTGACAATTATTTTATATAAATGTATATATATATATATATATATTCCATCCACCATCCCTCCTTTACGGAGAACTGCGTTATTTTTCTTTTCTATTGCTAATAAAAAAAACTATATATATATGTACATATATATATATATATGGGTGTATCGAGACTAGTTGGTCATTATGGATAACTAAGTTGCACTAAAATTGGGTGAGCAGGCAAGGCATGTCACCCAAGTTGTGTGACAATTATTTTATATATATGTATATATATATTCCATCCACCATCCCTCCTTTATGGAGAACTGCGTTATTTTTATTGTCTATTGCAAAAAAAAAAACAAAAAAAACTATATATATATACATATATATTTATGGGTGTATCGAGACTAGATGGTCATTATGAATAACTAAGGTGCACTAAAACTGGGTGAGCAGGCAAGGCATGTCACCCAGGTTGTGTGACAATTATTTTATATATATGTATATATATATTCCATCCACCATCCCTCCTTTACGGAGAACTGCGTTATTTTTATTGTCTATTGCAAAAAAAAAAACAAAAAAAACTATATATATATATACATATATATATATGGGTGTATCGAGACTAGAAGGTCATTATGCATAACTAAAGTGCACTAAAATTGGGTGAGCAGGAAAGGCATGTCACCCCAGTTGTGTGACAATTATTTTATATATATGTATATATATATATATATTCCCTCCACCACCCCTCCTCTACGGAGGACTGCTTTATTTTTATTTCCATTGCAAAAATAAAAAATTTTAAAACACAAAAAAAAAAAAAAAACGAAAATAATAATAATAAAAATAATTTTGAATGTGTATTCAAATAAGTTTGAATGTGTGTGAACTATATATAAATATATATATACACATGCATATACAGAAATATATACACACACACACATATATATATATATATACACACACACACACAGACACACACTCACATAAACACATACACACACTGTGTACAGTCTTATGCAAAGGTTTGGCACCCCTTGACAAATAACATCTTTTCAATTACAAAAGCAACAATATCAGTTAATACAGTCTCTTTAGGAACTGGGGGAAAAATACACAATATTTTCAGCAAACATTGATGAATAGTTACTTTTTATGCCATAAATTGAACAAAATTACAAAATAAAAACATTATTATGGCACTCTGCAAAAGTTTGGGCACCCTACGTAATCAGTACTTAGTAACACCTCCTCTGCCAGATATCACAGCTTACAAGCGCTTCTTATAGCCAGCTGAAAGGCTTTCAGTTCTTGTACTTGGGATTTTCTCACATTCTTCCTTGCAAAAGGCTTCTAGTTCTGTAATATTCTAATATATCAAGGGCTGTATTGTCAAATAGGAGATCGGCAGCATTCTCCCACCTGAGAAAACTGTACTACAATGCCCTTGATAGTGTGTAGAAACACACTCGTCAGCTCTAGTCCTCCTGTAACAACGCAAAAGGACTGGCAACCCTCAGGTATTTATGCGTGCGATTGTATGATAAATTCACCCTGACAGTCTCACACTTCTCTTGGTACCAACAGGTCTCATGGAATATATAAAAGGCAACTGCAACAATTATACTCGGCACTAAACATCGAGGCACGGAAATGCAGCAGAGCTTGTGTATTTCTCAGGATGCATTCTAGTAAAATGCCCGGAAAATGAGCTAAAGACATATTTCAAGGGGCACTATATAAAACCGATGGAAATTTTACTGATTAAATAAAAGGAAAAGCATCGTTTGAAAAATCACAAATGTTTCTAAGATTCAATGCATCGCTTTTTGACCACATCATAGCGATGAACACATCATTGTTCCTGACAATGTCCTAATACAGAAATAAAACTTTATGTTGGTAAACTCAAAAAGCCTTCAGCTGTCACACTGGCTAACGATCTCAAACGATTATAAAGCAGCATTTTGAAAAGCGCTGTTTTAAAATAACAGATACAACACTTACCTTGTCTTCTGGCCAAATGCTTTTCACGGCTTGGCACTCCAACGGTGCTGAAACGAAATTTGTATTTCCTCCTACCTCGTTGGCCCTTCAGTTCTTCTTTTCTCCCTTTGGATGTTTTTTTCCTTCTTCTTTGGATATTGTTTTTTATTTTTGTTTGTTTTTTTTTACTTTGCATGTTTTTCCTTCTTCGGATATTATTTTTTTGGCTTATTTTTTTAGACGATGTTTTTTTCGTCTTCTTTAAAAATTGATTTTTTTCGTCTTCTTTAAATATTGTTTTTTTTTTCATCCTTTTGATGTTGTTTTACGGAACAAGAGCCGTACAGTGCTACTCTATCAGGAGGTAGCGCCAACTGAACGCCTTGAAGCAGTACCCAGCTCTTTTATAGGGAGCGTCAACCCGAAGTCAAGTTCTAGAACGTTGCACTCACTTTTCATTGGTTTCCCAGCTATGCTGTCAGAATAATGTTTGCTGATTGGTCGAAAATTTTAAAACGTACCCGAGTACTGTAAAAAAAACTCAAGATCTTGCTACCCTACGGAGCACCCATAAGGTGATTTTTTTTATACGTTATATGCAGCTATTTGTAGCAGGCCGTAATTAGACTAATCCACCCTTTGTCAATAAAGCCAACAAGAGAACAGGTTGCCCAAAGTTTGCTCAGGTACACGCCACAGCACAACCTTAAAAACACATCCAGCACAAATCACACTAGTGAATGACACAGCAAATCACAGCAATAAAAAAGACCCCTATGGGCAATCCAGCACCCAGATTACAGGTGCCAAAAGGCCCAGCCTGCCTAATAATGAACCCAAAATATACATACAACAAAGAAAAAGACACAAACAAAAAAGAAAATAAAACTAGCCAGCTGCTCCCACTAAACCCCGCTCCCGAGGCCACTAAGCCGGCTGGCTTGATAATACACGATACAACCTCAGATAAAACATATTAAAGCAACACCAGGGAGGTTTACAACCTGATCCTTAAAATTATCGACCCGTAATTCCACCTTGAAAACCCCTAAAGAACAGTAGTTTACCCCATGACTCACTGCCCCATTCAAACAAAAAAAAAACAGGTTTTTGGGGTAACCTTTAGGTCAGCTCTTCAAAACCAGGTATGAGGACTCTTCAGCTAATCAGTCCTCTAATTAGAAATCTAATTAGGGAGTTGCAGCGAAAACCTGCATACACACCGGCCCTTTGCGGATAAGATTGTTCACCCCTGAAACAAGCAAACAGAAAGGCTGCTACACTGCAAATTCAATATGCCCGCCGATGCTCCACCAAATCTATCAGGACCCTGCCTGTCTTTCCCGTGCCTGCTCCTTTGCCAATATGCCCTACCATCGGAACATGCACAGCCATCTCGCCCCGGCTATGCCTCCAGTCCGAACTGCAGTTCCTATACCTGCCTATAATTGCCTGGCTACAATCCATCCCCCAAAATGAAATTGATGACCCAACGATCACAGCTAAGAATTCTATCCCCAAACACTGGTCTTCCTCCCCAACCGAACGATCATTCACTGACCGTGGTAACTTATAAGGGTTGGTATGATGACCAGTGGTGGACCTCACCGAACGTTTAACTGGTCTCTACACCTCGGGGGGGACATAACCTCCTCCATTATACGAGGCCTACTTGTGGATGCTCTATTGCGACCCCTCCCACCAGCCCTGTCCCCGTAAAATCACAGAGTCCTCATCCGATTCCATTTCTGTTGCCCCTGTGGGCAACCCAGACTCAGGAGACATTACCAGAACATCTTCCCCTGACATAACAACCCCCTGTGGTACTGGACGCAACTCTGTTCGGTGAACTTGACGGACAACCCCGTCCCCCTCCATTGGAGTTGCAGAGTAAACTGCACCCTGATCTTGGGGACACCGAACTACCATATACAAACAGGCATCCCAATGATCCTGTATTTTACCTCGAACATGGTTCCGCAAACACACCAGCTGACCTTCATCAAACCCCTAATCATTAACCAACTCATTGTGTTTCCGATTTCGTGGTGTGGCTTGTTCCTCCAACTAAGCCTTCACATACTCTTGAAGCACCTGCAAACTTTCCTGATGGTTTTGTACCCATTCCTCCAAAGGTCCACCATACTGACTGATCCCGGCAGGAGCCTGAAGATAGTGTATCGGTAATCGAGGCTCACAGCCAGACCTTAAATAAAAAGGCATCATCCAGTCATTTGGTGGGGTGTAGTATTGTAAGCTTCTCTGCTGGAGGAAGTGTGTGAAGCAAATTGTGCAAAAAAAATATTAAAGCAACACCAGGGAGGTTTACATCTAGATCCTTAAAATGATCGACCTGCAATTCCACCTTGAAAATCCAATTACCATATAAAGGATACAAGATGTAAAGATGACAAATGACATGGCACACATTTGTTGTTTAGACTGTTGTGTCAGGTTAATTGAAAGCTGAAGGATCTTAGTGTTTACTAGTCTAAGTAACAGAATGTCTAAACACTGTGCTTGCCTTTATGGGTTTTTAAGCAGAACATATAGGTATAGAAACATATTAACATTACGTTTCACGATTCACTGACTGGAGAATAGGAGAATATACACATCAATATTACTACTTAAGTTAACTAACCCTAATCCCAACCCCTATTGGCACGGAGCCCGCCAGGGTTCAGGTGAGATATAAATCTGTAATCTGTATCAATGGTTTTGCTATCCATACCCACCCTATTAATG
This sequence comes from Brienomyrus brachyistius, assembly GCF_023856365.1. Taxonomy (NCBI): domain Eukaryota; kingdom Metazoa; phylum Chordata; class Actinopteri; order Osteoglossiformes; family Mormyridae; genus Brienomyrus; species Brienomyrus brachyistius. Next base: position 26,554 of record NW_026042453.1, read on the forward strand.
TTAGCTTCCCAGGGTTTCTTGTTAGACAAGCTCTGTGTCTCTCTATACCCCCATTTACTGCACGACTGATTGTCCATTTATAAAGAATCAAATAGGGTGAAGATGGTTTTAGTTTACAATTACTCTGGAAGGTGACCAGATTAAAAAAAACTAAATACCATGCCTACGTGTATGTAATCTCCATCACAGTCCCCATTTTCCCCATAATCCTCGTTTTGATAGTGCCAATTTGTGTAATGTGAGTTTTTTTTTTTTTTTTTAAAACTGTTATAGAAGAACATACTGGATGCCACATGTGTACAATTACCCCTTTCTAATTAGTGGGGTCCGTTGTGTCAGCTACAGCCTTTACTAACATACACATAAGTATACAGTCTTACAGCACTTTTGTTTTCCTTTTGTATTTAATGGTTTTCCATTTAGGGGGCAGCATGGTGGTGCAGTGGTTAGCACTGTTGCCTCACACCTCTAGGGCCCGGGTTCGAGTCTCCACCTGGGTCACATGTGTGTGGAGTTTGCATGTTCTACCCATGTCATCGTGGGGTTTCCTCCGGGTACTCTGGTTTCCCCCACAGTCCAAAAACATGCTGAGGCTAATTGGAGTTGCTAAATTGCCCATAGGAGTGTATGCGTGAGTGAATAGTGTGTGAGTGTGCCCTGCGATGGGCTGGCCCGCCATCCTGAGTTGTTCCCTGTCTCGTGCCCATTGCTTCCGGGATAGGCTCCAGACCCCCCGCGATCCAGTAGGATAAGCGGTTTGGAAAATGGATGGATGGATGGATGGACAGTTTTCCATTTGAGGAATTAGCAAAAAACTGCAGTGCATGATGGGTAGGATCTAAAGGCTGCCTAACGCCCTTAATTTGTTTGCAATTTCGCCAGGTAGGCTACCTTCTTTAAACTGCGTTTTGCTAGACTACACATTTCGAGATGTTTTATTGTAGTCTTGGTAAATATATATATATAGTTTAGCCTAACCCAGCCACTTAAGGGAGCAAGCCAGCTCAGGTAGGTGCCAGTCCCAAGCCCGGATTAATGGAGAGGGTTGGCGTCAAGAAATAAAGAGAAATAAAGACAACTAATACTCCTAGTTTGCGAGATCTGACTGCAATGGCAGCACTGCTACAAGGGTGTGGATAAATCTATACAAATATCACCTGCATGCACATTACTTCTTTTACAATAACCAACTCCTGATCCATACTGTTAGTCGTGAAAAAAAAAACTATCGTGTACATAGAGGCCCTGTGTAAAAAGATAACTGCCAAGGAAAAGATCAAAAACATTTATTTCAAGGATACAAAGTTTTTATGGTCATGTACAGTGTACAGTGCAATTCTTATTTGATTAACTTGAATGTCTCCACAGACTAGACGATTAAACAAATAAAGCAGCGCAACATTACAATAACTAATAACAAATAAACAAAGCTCACGAGTACTATTACAGTATTTATATCATTTATTTAAACTTAATTTTACCAGGTAAATTAACTACAAAGCAGTTACCACTGCTTTACCTGCTTCTCGGGAGAAATAGCAGATATACGTCATGTATGTGACTAAATTCTTAAGCCAATAAGGGCAAAGTTGTGTCGTAATGGAGGCGGATCCAGTTTGTGCAGCCGGTTAAAGACACTACGGGCATGTAAATGGAGAACGAAATTATAGTTATACCGAATCTCCTACACACAATACCAAGGTTACCAACTTTGGTCAGCTGACCGGAGTGAGACGTTCAATTCCCGTAAGATTTCTTTGCGCCAGCCTGAGAGTCTGAAAACACGTCACACCAGATGCATGAGAGATGGAAACCTGGGATATTCAGTCGAATCAGATCAAATATGATGCTAAGTTAGTACTAAGTTAAAATATGTTCCGGACTTGTAACATGCACCCATGATTTGGAACAGTCAGCAGGCTGTCTCTGGCCACGCCCCCTACACTCGGTCCGGCCCCTGGCTTTTCCTGAATTCTGATTCCTTTAGATAAACATTGACTTCATTGATATTGTTATTGATTTATCGACAGACCATCATACTTTTTAGACGTTATAATAACAACACTCTATTGATCCCCAAAGAGAGAAATTCTCTCCTTGCCTGCCCCCTCTTACTGTCCATGATACACAAGCACATATGTAGAAAAACGTCAGCTTGGAAGCCAAGGCTGGACTTAACCTACTCTATTCTGGTATTCTGTTCTCCCAAGTAAGGCATCCCAAGTTCGAATCCAACTTCCGACAAAAGTTCTTCAATCGCTACAGCACAATTTGAGCCACTGATCGGCTTTAATTGCTTTGTTTTATTTTTGCGTTTCAGGCAAAACTACATAACACTTAAAGACACTTCGGGCATGCAAATGGAGAACGAAATTATAGTTATACCGAATCTCCTACACACAATACCAAGGTTACCAACTTTGGTCAGCTGGCCGGAGTGAGACGTTTCTCAGGCGCCAGCCTGAGAGTCTGAAAACACGTCACACCAGATGCATGAGAGATGGAAACCTGGGATATTCAGTCGAATCAGATCAAATATGATGCTAAGTTAGTACTAAGTTAAAATATGTTCCGCACTTGTAACATGCACCCATGATTTGGAACAGCAGCATACCTGTCAAGGTTTGGATTTGAAAATAAAGGAAATTTTCCGGCACCCGCCGTGAGCCATCCCACCACCGCAACCAGGCTCCAGTATCCCTTACATTTTAAGACAGGAAATATAAAATAATATAAATTATATAAAATATAATATAAATATAAATATAAATATATAAAATATATAAAATATATTTTTGGCCACAACCGGGATTCGAACCCCGGTCTCCCGTGTGAAAGGCGGCGATCTTACCACTACACTATCCAGCAACTATATAATATAAGGGAGATTTACGGGAAAATACTAATACGGGAGGACGGCGGGAAAGAGAAGTAAAATACGGTAGTTTCCCGGCCAAAACGGGAGACTTGACAGCCTGAGATGGTCAGCAGGCTGTCTCTGGCCACGCCCCCTACACCCTGGCTTTTCCAGCGTGTTCGCGAAAACGACTTCATTATTTATCGACAGACCATCATACTTTTTAGACGTTATAATAACAACACTCTATTGATCCCCCTCTTACTGTCCATGATACACAATGACGAGACACATGTTCACTAATGACGAGAACTATTCTATTTTTCATGCCGGGTCCTTCAAATCTTACATTTACAAATCTTGTTCTTGTTCTCTGCTTTCTCCTTTCTCGTTCCCGTAGATATATATTATTATACGGAGATTTACGGAGTCTTCAAAGACGGTCCGGCTCCAGCTCAAGGATCACTGTTGCTGTGGTGTAGATCAGCTGATCTGTTTCCAGCTTAGCTTATTTCTTATTTCTCAGGTCAGCTGCTCTTGTATTCAGCCATATATGGGGCTTGGTACCCAATCTCGGAATGTGGGGATGATGATATATATATTATATAAAATATAATATAAATATAAATATATAAAATATATAAAATATATAAAATATATTTTTGGCCACAACCGGGATTCGAACCCCGGTCTCCCGTGTGAAAGGCGGCGATCTTACCACTACACTATCCAGCAACTATATAATATAAGGGAGATTTACGGGAAAATACTAATACGGGAGGACGGCGGGAAAGAGAAGTAAAATACGGTAGTTTCCCGGCCAAAACGGGAGACTTGACAGCCTGAGATGGCTGTCTCTGGCCACGCCCCCTACAGTCGGTCCGGCCCCTGGCTTTTCCAGCGTGTTCGCGAAAACGACTTCATTTATTTTCTTATTGATTTATCGACAGACCATCATACTTTTTCTCATTTATTGTGGGCAGTATAAGGTACACCTGTGCACTACCCATGATGTCAGATCAGCATCTTGATGTGGCACACCTGTGAGGTGGGATGGATTATCTCAGCAAAGCAGAAGTGCTCACTATCACACATTTAGACTGATTTGTGAGAAATGTTTGAGAGAAATGGTAATATTGTGTATCTGGAATGAATTGTAGGTCTTTAAGTCCATCTCATGAAAAATGGGAGCAGAAACAAGAGTGTTGCGTTTATATTTTTGTTCAGTATATATATTTATGGGTGTATCGAGACTAGATGGTCAGTATGGATAACTAAGGTGCACTAAAACTGGGTGAGCAGGCAAGGCATGTCACCCAGGTTGTGTGACAATTATTTTATATAAATGTATATATGTATATATATATTCCATCCACCATCCCTCCTTTACAGAGAACTGCGTTATTTTTATTGTCCATTACGAAAAAAATAAAAAAACTATATATATATATATACATATATATATACATATATATTTATGGGTGTATCGAGACTAGATGGTCATTATGGATAACTAAGGTGCACTAAAACTGGGTGAGCAGGCAAGGCATGTCACCCAGGTTGTGTGACAATTATTTTATATAAATGTATATATATATATATATATTCCATCCACCATCCCTCCTTTACGGAGAACTGCGTTATTTTTCTTTTCTATTGCTAATAAAAAAACTATATATATGTACATATATATATATATATATATATATATATATATATATATATATATATATATATATATATATATATGAGTGTATCGAGACTAGATGGTCAGTATGGATAACTAAGGTGCACTAAAATTGGGTGAGCAGGCAAGGCATGTCACCCAGGTTGTGTGACAATTATTTTATATATATGCATATACATATTCCATCCACCATCCCTCCTTTATGGAGAACTGCGTTATTTTTATTGTCTATTGCAAAAAAAAAACAGAAAAACTATATATATATATATATATATATATATATATATATATATATATATATATATATATATACATATATATTCATGGGTGTATCGAGACTAGATGGTCATTCTGGATAACTAAAGTGCACTAAAATTGGGTGAGCAGGCAAGGCATGTCACCCAGGTTGTGTGACAATTATTTTATATAAATGTATATATATATATATATATATATATATATATATATATATATATATATATTCCATCCACCATCCCTCCTTTACGGAGAACTGCGTTATTTTTCTTTTTTATTGCTAATAAAAAAACTATATATATATACATATATATTTATGGGTGTATCGAGACTAGATGGTCATTATGAATAACTAAGGTGCACTAAAATTGGGTGAGCAGGCAAGGCATGTCACCCCGGTTGTGTGACAATTATTTTATATATATATTCCATCCACCATCCCTCCTTTACGGAGGACTGCTTTATTTTTAATATCCATTGCGAAAAAAAAACACAAGAAAAAGAAAAAATATCTATATATATACATATATATATATATATATATATATGGGAGAGAGAGATGGAATACCGCTTTTGTCAAAATGACAGGTCGGGTCAAAGGTCACGTTCAAAAGTTCAGTGGGCGGAGCTTATGTTGTAGTGGGTTGAGCTTGGTTGTGTAACTGACGCAATAGCATATGGATTTAATTATTTATTTAAATATTTTTTTTTGTCTTCTTCCCCGGGGGGTTGGTTGTGTAACTGCTGCAATGGTATTTGTATTTAATTATTTATTTATTATTTTAAATGATTGTGGCTTAGGGGGCCTGGGTTGGTTGTGTTAGTGCTGCAATGGTATTTGGATTTAATTATTTATTATTTTAAATGCTTATTTTAAATGTTTATTATTTTAAAATGATATTGAGGAGAGTGCTTATGAGTGTGTATTATTTTAAAAATGATATTGATGAGAGTGCTTATGAGCGTGTGTTATTTGAATAAGTTATTATTATTATTATTTTGTGGTGCGCGGGCGGGAGTGAGCGTGGCTGGGTTACCTGATGGAGCGCGAGCGTACGGTGTGCGGTAGCGTGGTAAGGTCCCCGGGCTTCGGAGAATCAGCAAAGGACTTATTCACATACTGGTGCGGTAGCGCGGAAAGGTCCGCACGGCTTTGGATAATCCTCGGAGAGAGCGATGCGGGAGAGCTGAGAGGCGTGCTGCTGCGCGAGTCTGAGAGAAACTGTGAGAGACTCTGGGATAAAATGGTAAAGTTGGAGCAAAGAATGAGAGGAGGAGGTGCAGGGTCTATCGTCCAATAAAAACGCTCGGCGCTAGTTTTGACCGTGTGTTTTTTCCTCACGCAAGCGTTTGTATCACATCGGCGTATGGCGCCAATTTGTAAAGGTCATAAGTCGAGACATACATCGAGTCTGTCAATTTGTCCGCCAGTAAATTCTGCAGGGCCGTGCCACCTGACCATCGAGGCGCCCCCCTACCCGGCCACGCGGGCCATACATCGAGTCTGACACTTTTCCCCTCCAGTAAATTCTGTTTAAAGTTTTGTTTTCACATACGTCCCAAATTACAGATAATTTTCTTACACAGGCACGAGTAGCATCATCAAGGCCGTACCACCTGGTCATACATCAAGTCTGACAATTTCCCCGCCAGTAAATTCTGTTTATAGTTTTGTTTGTCATACATGACCGTGCAGATATGGGGTGACAGAGACAATTAAATTGTATTACGTCGAGCGGAGGGCCTTTTCCTCCTCCTAGAGGCACAGCGCCTTACCAAAGTTTGTACCAGCCAAAGAACCACAAGTTTCATCGAGACCTTACCCGGTAAGTATATTATTTCTTTTATTCCTGTTATAAAAATGCTATTCAATTAAAAAATAACATTCTAATAATAGGTATTCTCTCTTTTTTTTTCTATGTACGAGAGAGAGAGACTACGCCGACCGGTCAAGAGAAAATCTGCGAGAGAATCAACAGGTATGGACGGAGCAACACCCCCAGCGGCTATACCCGAAGCCTTATTAAATGAAATAGCCATTATCAACAATGCTAATAATGAAAATGATGCGGATTACTCTGCTCAACACGACTCGCCACCAGCGGCGTCTGCTGAAACACTGGCCCAGGACCCCTGTTTTCTCCCATCCTTAGAGACATTAACAAGCATGTTAAATGAAAGGGGTTCTGAAGCAGAAGCGGGGCTACCCCCCACCGACGAGGTCGCATACGGAGCAACACCCCCAGCGGCTATACCCGAAGCCTTATTAAATGAAATAGCCATTATCAACAATGCTAATAATGAAAATGATGCGGATTACTCTGCTCAACACGACTCGCCACCAGCGGCGTCTGCTGAAACACTGGCCCAGGACCCCTGTTTTCTCCCATCCTTAGAGACATTAACAAGCATGTTAAATGAAAGGGGTTCTGAAGCAGAAGCGGGGCTACCCCCCACCGACGAGGTCGCATGGTCCCCCGCGGATTCTGAATTGTGGGAGGCCTTGTCAGACGTGGAATTTCTTCTCGATGCTGAGGAGATTGAAAATGAATTTGGGCTGGGACAATTTGAAAATGTTCAACAGGAAGGTGGCGGTGCCGTCGGTGACGTGGATCCCCAGCCTGACGGGGTCCTTCATCGCCGCAGATTCAATAACGTACAGATTAGGCGGATTCTAAATATCCCGCGACCTAGAAACGAAGGCAATTTCCGCGAGTACTATGAAAATGTAATCGAGGGGTTTCAAAATATTGTGAATGAGGCGATTCCTTACGCCGTATGGGGAGCCTATATACAGGTCACCCTGCGCGCTGACTTTTTAAACGACGAGCTGTCGCAAATTGTACGGTATGGGGTGGGGGAGCTGACAGACTTGCAGCAGCTGCTGGATCGCCTGGTACAGTCTAATCAAGAGATTTTAAACGATTCCAACCTAGAAGTAATCGTAGACGTAATAAATATCCCACGCGGCGGCGGCGGGAACAAACGTAAACTACAGACCATGTTAGCTTCAGAAATAATTTCTAAAAAAGCCAGACACATGTTTATCATTAATAACAACACCAACGCGTGTTTCGCCATAAACTTGGCGCATCTGCTGCACGAAAACTTGGCTGACGCCGAGGCTGAAAAGCTCGGCCTGGAGTTACAGGAGAAAGCGGGATTCAGCCCCGACCACACAGTCGCTTTGAATGACATTATCAATTTCGAGAAAATCATTGATTGCAAAGCAGTGGTGTATTATCAACAACCTTATTCAAACAATCTCCAAATTTACCAGACACCCACGCCTAGCGACGGTAGACGGGCGGTGTATTTCTTTTTACACAATCAGCATTTTTACGGCATTAAAAGCGTAAAGGGGTTCTTAGGGGTGGGGTACGTTTGCACGAGCTGTTTCAAAGGGTTCGACTCGCCTCACTCTCATCAATGCGAAAAATTTTGTAGCGTCTGTCAGGCTAATTGCAGAGAAGGTGAAAGCACACCGGCGATACTATGTGAGCGTTGTAATTTCAGATGTTTAAATGACACCTGCTTTGAGCGCCACCGTACGCCTAGGGTCTGCCCAGTTAGGGGGGAGCTCGCTACCCCCTGTGACAAGTTCAGAAAATGCAAAGCCTGCGGGCTCAGATACTACCAAAGTCCCGAGAACCCAAAACCGCACTCGTGTAAAGCAGTAAAATGTAATATCTGCGACGCTAAACTCCACACGGCCGTGTCAGACATATCCACCCCACATCTCTGCTATCTAAATCCTCCCGAGAAGCCTAACATAGGGGAACGGGCCGAAAGGGGTGAGGGGCGTAAAAAGCCCCCCGAATATGTGTTTTTTGACTTTGAAACATCTCAGAGGTCGGGTACCCATATCCCGGTTTACGTGTGCGCCATCTCCGATCAGAACGAGACAATGACCGCCGAGGGGCCCAACTGCGCGCTACAGTTTCTCAGACATTTCAGGGCGCCCTGTTATAGAGGCGTCTGTTTCATTAGTCACTACGGTAAGGCATTCGATAATTACATCATACTGAACGCGATGGTGAAGGAAGGCGTGGAACCGCGTGTGGTATCGCAGGGGAATAAAATCATCCTCATCCTGGACAGCGTGTTTGAGCAAAGGTACATCGACAGTCACTCCTTTCTAAGCATGCCGTTGAGAAAAATCCCCGATGCGATGGGATGCTCGACTCAGATGCGAAAAGGCTATTTTCCGCATCATTTCACAGACGTGGAAAACTTTAATTACTTGGGGCCCTACCCCCCTCCCGATCAATTTGGGCCCGATCAAATGTCCGGCAAAGAACGCGACAAGTTTTATCAATGGTACGACAGTGTAAAGCACCAGACCTTTAATTTTCACAAAGAGATGATCGCTTACTGTAAGAACGATGTGGAGATTCTGAGAGAGGGCTGCTTGCGCTTCCTGCGGGAGTTTAAAACGCTCACGGGTTGCGATCCCTTCTCCGCGGCCACCATCGCTTCGGCCGCGTTGCTAGTTTACAGGACAAATTTCCTGCCCAGAGATACGATCGCGATCCCGGATGTATGGGATTACAGGAGGCAATACAAAAGTTATTCGAGCGTGTCCATCCAGTGGCTGGAATTCATCGGGCGCGCGCGCGGCATCGAAATTCGACACGCGCTGCGCGGGGGTGAAGTGAGTGTGGGGCGCTTTCACCTAGACGGATACGCCGAGATTGAGGGGGAGAAATGGGCTTTCGAGTTTCTAGGCTGTCAGTTTCACGGCTGTCCTACCTGCAACAACGAACACGATATCTGCCCCCTGACCCGCGAGAGCTTCGGTGCCCTGTACGTTAAAACAAGGGAAAAACTCGAGTCGTTGCGGCAAGAGTTTAATATGAACGTGGAATCCATCTGGGAACACGAATGGGCTCACGCTAAAACTCACGACCCACAGGTACAGCGTTTCCTGTCAGACTTTGAGCCCCCTGAGCCCCTAAGGCCGCGAGAAGCGCTGTTTGGGGGTCGGACGTCGGCGATTCGCCTGCGTTACGACGTCACGGGGCAAGAGCGCGTCCGCTACGTGGATTTCACGTCGCTGTACCCGTACACTCTGGCTAAATGTGAATTCCCCGTGGGGCACCCGGAAATCATTCATTCGAATTTTAAGCCTCTGAATGAATACTTTGGCCTGATCAAAGCCACGGTCAACACCCCGCGCGAGCTGTTTTTCCCCGTCCTACCCAGCAGACTGCCAAATGGGAAACTAGTGTTTACCCTCTGCAGGACATGCGCGATCGAGAACAGACAGGAGGGGACCTGCGGGCATTCCGACGCAGAGCGGGAGCTAACAGGTGTCTGGGTCTCAGCGGAGGTAAATCTGGCTTTAGAGAGGGGCTATTCGGTCGTGAAGGTGCACGAAGTGTGGCATTTTCCCCAGACCAGCGGCGACCTGTTTAGAGATTACATTAAAACCTTTCTCAAAGTGAAGCAGCAGGCTTCGGGCTACCCCGACGACGCGACCGATGACGTGGGTCGCAGGGAGTACATAAAAAACTATCTCGAGCGTGAGGGGATCGAATTGGAGCCCGATCAGATAGTGTCTAATGAAGGGAAGCGGCAAGTGTCCAAACTTCTGCTTAACTCTCTGTGGGGTAAACTGGCGCAGAGGAGCAACATGCTCCAGACATGTATAGTGTCTGACCCGGGGGAATTTTTTAATTTTTTCTGCTCGGACCTGTACGAGATTTCCAGCTTCGCGTTTGTCAACGACGAGGTCGCCCTCATCCGCTGGCGTTTCAAGTCTTCCTACAAAGTGCCGCCGGGAAAGACTAACATATTCATAGCGTGTCAAACTACCGCGTGGGGTCGGTTGACGCTTTACAAAGAACTGGAAAGATTGGGGCGGAGGGTGCTGTATCACGACACCGACAGCATCGTGTACATAAGCAGGCCTGGTGAATATGACCCGACCTTAGGCAATTACCTGGGCGAGCTGACGTCCGAATTAGCCCCCGACGAATACATTGCTTCGTGGGGTGCGCTGGGACCAAAAAGTTACTGTTACCGACTCAACAACGGGAAAACACAAATGAAATGTAAGGGTATAACTCTAAATTACGAAACCTGTCAAAAGGTAAACTTTGACAGTATGATCGGATTGATTGAAAACTACATCGGAGGTTGTAGGAATAACCCCGCTATAATGACGCAGTACAACAAAATCGAACGCGACATGAAAAGCTTTCGCCTGTTTAATAGGCCTCTAGATAAAAAGGTCAGGGTCGTCTACGACAAACGCAGATTGCTGGCTAGCGGGGAAACTCTGCCTTTCGGTTACTGAAATGTAAAACTAGCAGCATCGCAAAAGGGCTTTTAAAGTTTTTTCTAAAAATCAAAGATGTTCATTTGTTTTAAAATGAAAAGTTTTTTTCAAAGATGTTTTTTAAAATCAAAGTAAGATGTACAAATGTTTTAAACTGAGAAATGTTCCTAGTAAGATGTTTTTAAAAATGAAAAGTTTTTTACAAAGATGTTTTCTAAAAATCAAAGATGTTTTTAAAATGATCATAGTATGATGTTTTTAAAATGTTCATAGTAAGATGTTTTTAAAAATGAAAGATGTTTTAAGATGTTTTTAAAATGTTCCTAGTAAGATGTTTTTTATTTTCAAACTTGTGTACTGAAATGTTTTGTACATTTATCACAAGAGTTTTTATTAAAAACTTACCCATGCACTCTGTGTCTGTGAAAGCTGACACCCCTCCAGCAGTGGTTTGCACGTGTGTGTGTGTGTGTGTGTGTGTGTGTGTGTGTGTGTGTGTGTGTGTGTGTGTGTGTGTGTGTGTGTGTCGTCGGAAAGATTTAAAAGATTAGGGCAGTATTTACCGTTTCGTCAGTGTGTTTTTTTTTTTTTGCAAAATGATGGGTAGCGGCGTGAGAGAGGTCGACTTTGATCACCGTTTAGAACTCCCGTTTACGGCTATAATCGCAGGGGCAAGTTCTTCGGGGAAAACCTATTTCACTAAAGAAATGCTTTTAAATCAGAGTCACTGTTTCATAGGGGGCCCCGTTAAAAAAATTGTGTGGTGTTTCGCTTCCCATCAGCCGCTTTATGATGAACTACGCGATCGGATCAGCGAAATTGAATTTATACAAGGGCTTCCCAAAAGCTGGGAGGACGAGGAGCGCTTCCCCTCAGGCTCCTTGATAATCATCGATGATTTGATGGACAGCGCGTCCGAAAACAAACTCGTGGCAGAAGCTTTCACGAGGTTCAGACATCACCGTCAAATCTCGGTCATCTACCTGGTGCAGAACGTATTTCACCAGGGCAAGTACAGCAGGACTATAGCCCTAAATACGACTTATTATTGTCTGTTTAAGAATGTGCGAGACAGAATGCAAATCAAAGTTTTAGCTCAGCAAATGTTTCCTTGGCAGAAAAAGTTTTTTCTAGATGCCTACCATGAGGCCACAGGGCCCGCGCACGGCTATTTATTGGTCGATTTGAGAGCCACGTGCCCAGAAGAGTTCCGACTCAGGACCGGATTATTACCGGGGTCGTTACCCATCGTCTTTCTACCGGCGAGCCATTGATTTATCACTACTAAGCTATGTCCGAACATCTCAGGAAACACCTGCCGACCCTTAAAGTTTTACAGAGGACGAGGGGGGTGAAACGTAAAAAGATTCTTACGGCTGACCCATCTAACGACATAATTTTGGCTCTCTCCGAAATCTGTCTCAATCTCATAAGAGGTCGCATACCTTTAACCGTAGCTCAATTTACCAAACTCAAGAAACAGAAAAGATTGATTAAACTTTTCGCATGTAAGAAAAACAGCGTCGCTAGGAAACGCGTGGCAATTCTTCAAAAAGGAGGATTCTTATTACCGCTCTTATCAGTGGCTCTGCCATTCGTTACAAGCCTGTTTGCCGGTAAGACGGCTAACTAGCCTTTTCCAGCAACATGAGCCAAGTCAAGAAAATGTTTATGCTCAGCCCCCAGCAACTGCGTACGCTGACCCAGAGGGCGACCCCGCATACCATCGGGGAATCGGCCCTGGGTGAACTCGAACACCAGATGCAGGGTTTAATAAATCAGCCGGCTATGCATCTGGATGAAAAAGTGAAGAGATACAACCAATTGCTACAGAGGTATCTGAATCTAGCCCGAAAAGAGGAAAATCAGGGGCGAGAAATTGTCCTTACAGAGCGGAAAGAAAAAACGGACGAGGAGGAGGAGGAGGGGAGACAGCCTGACGGCGGCGGCGCGACTGGGGACAAATCTGTACAGGAAGTTATCCAGCAAGTGGCGCCTAGGGCTAGAAAGAACGTGGGGTACATCTTGCATAAACTGCTCGATTCCGACGGGGCTGTACGTTGGACCCAGTCGGGTGAACTCATCATCAGAGATAGACCCATTAAAGGTTCCCATATTTTAGATTTGATGAAAACTTTATCGCAGCCTAAATCCCACGCCGGCGGATATCCTAAAGGCTGGGAACCCTTTTTAAACGTGATATCAGAATTAAACATCCCCCTCACGAGCGTGGGTAACATCCAAGCCAGGAAAGCCCTAAGTCATCTTAAAGATTACGGCGGAAGGGATCCCCCGCCTCCCTCCTCCCCTCCTGTGAAACAGAACCTCGGGAGACGTAGAAAACGTATTGTTGACGACTCACCACCACCGCTTGAGGGAACCCCTCACACACCGCGCGATTCCTCCCCAGAATATCGTTTATGGCCTTTAAAGGGTACTCCTTATGCTCCGTGGATAGATTACAACGATTAAGTGTTTTATATACGTGTGTGAAAAAGAATTAAAACGCGTCGGTTAATAAAATGTAAAATTTATTGAATAAAGGGTGTCACGTTTTTATTTTTTCCCCAACATGAATCTAACAAGCATAACAATCTTTAAATAGTTTTAACGAACATACATTTTGCGGCTTTGAAAGTTTATCGGCATTAACACGGCTAATACACTTGTGATATTTCTTGATAAACTCGGATACTAGAGCGTCGTTTTTCCTCAAGTCGTCAGAGTACAACATCATAGTCTCTTGAAATGAAAGTCCCATGAAGCGCCGGTAGAGGAAAAAGGCGACGTGGGCCCCGCACGTGGAAGAAAAGTCATGTTGAACTTGACGCGTATTATACCTTATTTCGGTAGCGTGCCTCCCCAAGAAGCTCATAAAACTCTTTGGGTAGTAAGGGGAATCGGGGGGATAACCGTAAGAATCAAAGAAGGAGGCTTTGCCCTCTTGGGGCTCCAAAATTATCCCGATCCAGTGTTCACCCTCTCTATTCTGGTCATGCGTGTTTGCGACCAGAAAAGCGGGCCTGGTCTCTATGCGGGTGGGTAATAAATCGCTAGGCCACACGCCTCCAAAAGCATCCCCCAGCAGGGGCCGTAAAACGCATTCCAGCTGGTGAGTGTTCATGATGATGATGATTAAAAGTCCACCAGAACCTGTCTCTTGGCGTTTATTTCAATCACGCTGTCGAAGCAGGCGTAGACGATGAGACTCATGGTTCGAGGTAGCGGGGCTCTGAACCTTAAATCCAGACGGCACGTGCCGCTGATGGCGGGTGACAGGGCACCGCCGTCCAGCTCGTCGTCTCGGGAGAGATTGAGAGCAAATAGCGAGTATCCGTTTTCAAAATCCTCGCGGTTGATGCATAAGGGCGAATCCTTTAAATGCCTGTTTGTAGCCAGGAAAAGGTTGTAAAACTCTCTGACCGACTGCCTCGCTCTAAAATCGGGCTGGAACGGTTTGCTGGGTATGTGTCGCCCGTTGACTGAGAGGCTCAGAAATTCCAGGTCACAATGCTGAAACCTGAACGGGTTTCTGTTTCGCGTGCCCACGAACGCGGCGTGGTCCACGATCCCCAAAACGATGTAGCGCGGTAAGTTGCCCAGGAAGAGGTTGTCCTGCGGGCAAACCCGCGATTGTGCGGGCAGCGTATAATTTTTAACGACTACCCTGCTTATAGGGTACAGGGCGTTTGCTTTCATGAGAGCGGCCGAGTGACCCAGTGACACCGCCGGGGAGACCTCCACTTTTTTCACAAACAGGCTGGCCCTCAGTATTTTCAGCTCGTAATCGGTGTCATTTCTACACATGAGACTAAAGTCGCTTTTAGCCTTTACAAACTTTAAGCGTATATCCACGTTGTTTAACAGCATTCGTTCGCTGAAAAAAATATCGGCGTGTATAGGACCCATCAGAGAAAACTCCTGAGAGTTTCTACAGAAGGCGGCTCGCTTCTGTAACCCCACGTTGGGGCCCTGCGCTGAGACGTCCACGCTATCCAAGTCGCCCCCGACGTCTTTGTACCAGAGCCCTGCCGAAAACTGACTCTCTAGCGTATCCGTAGAAAAATTGAGCAGGGTCTCTATGACTGACCTATAGGGGTGCGTGGCCGACGAAGAACTGATCAGGACGTCGTTCAGACTCACATCCAGCTGGGAGAATATGCCGTTTAGCGGGTACTGTATAATACCGCAGGGGTCGGCGTCAAGCAGGGGGGCTCCATCGGCCCTAACGATCTTGAGCCTTAGATATAGCAGTGTAGAGTTGAGGTCCACATAGAAATTGCCCGACCCCGGTATTAGGAAATCCAAAACATCCTGATCGGTAATGGAATTTAATGGGTTGATTTCTACATAATTGGTCTGATCTATGGATAATTGCGTCATAGGGGCCGCAAACAGGTCCAATTCAGATTTGGTACATTCAGCCGAGAGCCGGTGAGCTAGAGCCATTCTTGTTTACGCTGCGTTTTCTCTCTCTTAAAATATGTCCCCGGGGGGTTTCCTGTTTCTCTTGGCGGATGGAGACTTGGGAATCCTGACGCCTCTGCCAGATTTATTTTTCTTTTTTTTTTTATGACCTTGCAGCAGGGCTAGAGGTGCTTGGGCTCTCGTTCTACTCCCCCTCCTCCTCCTCCGAGAGAGGAATAGCAGACCCGACCCTTCCTGCTTGGGGTCACCTGTGTTTGTAAAACGGCCGCTGACTACAGAGCTGACTAGATCCGATCCTATTCCTTTGACCGCCGATTTCAAATGAGGTTTCGCTATATCGACCCCACGCTTAAGAAAGGGTAAAACGAATCTAAAAGCCCTACTGAGCATGGACCCCAACCCACGCCCGTACATCACGGGGCTCCCCGCAAAACCGGGGAGCCCATGTCCCGCCTGACTGGTGTAATACGTAATAAATCTCTGTGGATTGTGGTAAGCCATTGTTTTCTTTTTTTTTTTTAAACGGGGCGAAAGTGCAGTTTGACGATCGTTTTTCCGTAGGAGAAATTAATCAGAGTATTCTGATCGTTCTTTATCTCGATATGCAAATTCTGTAGGCTCTGCTTGTTCACCGGTACGTACTGCAGCTTGTGGAACGGCAAAGTGACTACGTCGCCGAACGCACCGTCTATTTTAACGGTTCTGAGGAGCGGGACTACAAATTCCCCCACGTGCTGCGGTTCCACGATGTTACAGTAGACGTACATATTGTAGAATCCCGCGTGAATGTCGCCCGGGTAGGGTGAGGTCGACCCGCTACCTCCTCCTAGGTTATACCACTGACCCGGCTCAAAGCCCAGCATGTAGGCCAAAGTAGGTTTAAATTGGATCTTGTATTTATGGTTTCCCGTCATATTAACCCTTCGTGTAATCTCGCTGTATGAGAAGGAAACTTCGGTACCTAATTTTTTTAACGTAGCGTTGATTTCTGTCACAATCTGTTTCAGAGATTCATAATAGCCCACTTTAATTTTCCGAGGAAAAAGGTAAGGTAGGTCCACTAAAGGATCGGCCGCTCTCTTTGCCTCCGCCTCCGTATCCCGCAATTCAAAAGTATTATCCGGGTGTGTAACATTTCGCCACGTGTAACAATACATGATTTCAGCCAGAGCTACTTCGTAAGGCCCCCGTAGCTCTATAGGTCGCGAGAGCATCACGGTGTAATCCGAACTCTGGTTATCGGGGAAGATGGAGAGACAAGAGTTTGACGGTAGCGTGAGGTAAAAAGAGGGGCGGGCGTCCATTTTCTTTTTTTTTCTTTTTTTTCTCTTTTTTAAAAAATTAAACCTGTATCAAGTCCGACCGCGGTATCCACGAATCGAACCTCGAGGGCCAACCCTGCCAATGTACTAAAATCCACTTTTTCCCCTTTCTGTCGGTCTTTGAGCCTATAACCTTCTCGACCTTGAACGCGCGTCTCGGAGATATTTTGACTTTCTGCAGCTCCGCTTCATAGAATGTTCCCTCGAGTATTTCACCGCTCACGTCCCTCAATTTATATACCGGTGGGGATCTGGGTACACGTTCGCATATGACAAAGTACTCGTCCGTAAATGTCTGCTCGTACTTTTTGTCAAATATCTGACTGTGCTTGGAGACTCTCACAGTGTCCCCTATGTTAAACTTAAAACGTGGCCGTGTGCTTTTTTTCTTCAGGGGACCGTATAGATTATCAAATACTAGATGAGCATTATCGGGCCTGACCTCGGCAGGTTTCATTTTAATAGCGCTGTGAAATGACTGGTTGTACCCCTTTATTAGATCGTCCAACACGTCCACATATCGCCGGGTGTTTTTAGCCGTAAAGTACCTGTACATCCTCTCTTTTAACGTTCGATTAAATCTCTCTACGATGGAAGCTTTAAGTTCACTAGCCGTAGTGAAATGGGTGATTTTATGAGTTTTTAAAAGTTTCTGAAAAGTCCCATTTAAAAACTCCTTACCGGCATCCGTCTGTAGCTTGAGGGGGACGCCCCCCTCGGTTAAAATAGAATCAAAGGCCTGGGTTACAGCCGCCCCAGTCTTGTTTCTTAACGCGCGAGCATAGGCTTTTTTAGAAAAAACATCAATCACCGTAAGGAGGTATTTTAACCCGTCGTTGTACGTGGCCAGCCCTTGCATGTCGCATAAATCGGCCTGCCACTGATACATGGCTCTCGGAACAAACACTCTGTTCCTGGGGAAATTCTTTTTAACCGGTTTATGTAAAGTATAACTGTCTTGCATAGACAGCCAGTCTCTGATGTCATCAGCAGCCACTTTTTTCCCCGTATCTTGCTGCACGGCTCTCTGCAGTCTGGAGACACCTCCGTATGACCCCGGTTGGCTGGGGTCATAGTACGAACTGCTCAAGACGCGAGCTGTAGTCTTGGCAACAGACATGCTTTTCACACACTGAGTGGGGGGAGAGCGGGGGTGCGGCGTTTTATAGCTGACTGTGGATGGGGGGGTTGTTAGGAGACTGAGTGAACATCAGTGAAATTTTTGTGTGTTTTTTCTACATTTAACCCATATTGTGTAGTTTGTTTTTTTTTATTATTATTATTTTACAAAAGAGTTTAGCTGGGGTGGGGATCGAACCCACGCGGACATACGTCCATTGGATCTTAAGTCCAACGCCTTAACCACTCGGCCACCCTGCTCAGCATTTTTTACCTGTTATTTACAAAGACTATTACAACGGTATTCAAGTTTTATTTTTTTTTTATTTTTGCAATTAGTGAAAGATATATATATATATATTTTAAAAAAGCTGGTATACAATTTGTGAAGGTTACATTTTCAAAATGCAGGTATACATTTAGTTACAGCCGTGACAGTTGTTGAGGTAAGAGACTGAGTGAACATCAGTGAAATTTTTGTGTGTTTTTTCTACATTTAACCCATATTGTGTAGTTTGTTTTTTAATTATTATTATTTTACAAAAGAGTTTAGCTGGGGTGGGGATCGAACCCACGCGGACATACGTCCATTGGATCTTAAGTCCAACGCCTTAACCACTCGGCCACCCTGCTCAGCATTTTTACCCATTATTTACAAAGACTATTACAATGGTATTCAAGTTTAAATTTTTTTTTTTTTTTGCAATTAGTGAAAGATATATATATATATATTTTAAAAAAGCTGGTATACAATTTGTGAAGGTTACATTTTCAAAATGCAGGTATACATTTAGTTACAGCCGTGACAGTTGTTGAGGTAGATTAGCGATGTCACATGCAGTAAAGTGGATATAGTGGCTTTTTCAACGATACATGTATGTAGAGTAGAAAGCATCTGATTAACATCGATAGGCTGCTTATCATGAAATTTAGAGGTGACTACATCTACTATTAAAGCGTAAAATACAAAAATGTGATTACAGTCAAATTCATTGTCAGGAATACAAGATAGACAAGCGCGTATGAGACTTTCGGGGGAATGTCTTTCTCCCTCTGACATCAGTTGAGTAAGTAAATCCATCCCCCGCTGATAATTTTCTCCGACTTGAGAAATCTCAAATAACACTCTATGAAAGCAGCAACAAGCATAATCATCCCGACAATCGCTTTTATCAATAGCACGCAACAATAGTGGACTAACTTTTTCTAAAAAAACATTTAACATAAACCGCCGTAAGGGTCTGCTGATACCGTTCCCCATCACAAGATGCTTTTTGTTTTAGTCTCGGGCCTCCCAACGAGTCAGAAATTCTTCTTCCAGGATCTGCTTAAACGCTGGGTTCTGCTCAAACAGATCTTGTTCCAGTCGAGTGATTTCCACCATGCCGTTGCGGGCCTCACGCAGATCGTACAGGATAGCTTCCACTGCCCCCTCCAACCTGCCGGCGGCCGCTCGGATGCCCAGGGTCGATAGAACGTGGGTCAAGGCGGGTGTCAGCCGATCGGTCCAGAGGTCACGCAACACAGAGTCAAAGTGTATGTAAAAGTAATTTCTACCTGGGGGAAACAAACAAGGGTGTTGTCTCTGACTGGGGTGATCCACTTCACAACCGTAGCAGTTTCTCTCTTGATGCTTCCTGATGACTGAGGTTAAAAGGCCCACTATCATAGCCTTAATACAAGTCAGCATCCCACGGCAGAGAGCCGGTCTGGAGAGAAGCGTGCAGATCTCAGGCGTCGGAGGGTCCTCTCCAGGATCAGAGGCCGGTGATGATGGGGGGGTTGGAAGGAGCTCCCCGGGATCAGAGGTCAGGGTTGCTGCTGGAGCCTCATTGTCCCCGCTTTCACCGTCGCTATAATTTGCTGCTGCTCCTGCTGCTGCCATGATGTTTGTGAAAAGGGGTTGTAACAGAGTCCACTTTATATAGCGACGGCGGGTGAGGGGGTGAGGGGGGTCCTTACGGCGTAGGGTTTGTCATCTCTTGCATCTGCTTACGCCCCCGACTCTCCTTAAACATCGCTTGGTAGTAACCAGACTTTTCTTGAATCATCTGCATCCAAATCACAAACGGTATTCTCAGGCCAAAACAGTCGCATTTAGGCCACTGCCATATATTCACCATTCTCTTGTCCAGCTCCCCGGTCGCGTCCCACTTCATAATGCTGGTACGCTGTTTACGAGCATCTCTATAGTGCATCTCCATTCTTCCAGTCTCGACCTCAAGGTCGGGGTCGGTGCTCTCCTCCATCATCGGGGTAACGACAGTCTTCAAGTTTCCCCATTCCGTTTCGGAAAAAGTCACCAGATACGGGTCGTCTTTCGGGGGGTCTGGGCCGTCTCCGGTGACCTGAAAGACGCGCAGTTCCTCCGCAACGTTGTCAAAGAGGCAGACCAGTTTATTCCCGTTGGGCAGCTCCCAGATAGCCCTCGGGTCTTCCGACGGTCGCATCATAGGTACCCGTCTACGTGCCGTATGAATCTTCCTGGGAGCCCCCGGAGGCTGCATAATGGCCTCCTGCTCCTGTTGAGTCTTAGAAGGTGAGGTTGAATCTTTCATTTCGGAAGTCCCAGACATGTCTGTATTTTTTGAAAAGATAGAGTTGGCCCTGCAGCGCGAAGCTCCCTATATTCTACACGGCCTGCTCGTGGGGGCGTGGTACGGATGAAGATGATGCCTCTAGGAGGAGGAAAAGGCCCCCCGCTCGACGTAATACAATTTAATTGTCTCTGTCACCCCATATCTGCACGGTCATGTATGACAAACAAAACTATAAACAGAATTTACTGGCGGGGAAATTGTCAGACTTGATGTATGACCAGGTGGTACGGCCTTGATGATGCTACTCGTGCCTGTGTAAGAAAATTATCTGTAATTTGGGACGTATGTGAAAACAAAACTTTAAACAGAATTTACTGGAGGGGAAAAGTGTCAGACTCGATGTATGGCCCGCGTGGCCGGGTAGGGGGGCGCCTCGATGGTCAGGTGGCACGGCCCTGCAGAATTTACTGGCGGACAAATTGACAGACTCGATGTATGTCTCGACTTATGACCTTTACAAATTGGCGCCATACGCCGATGTGATACAAACGCTTGCGTGAGGAAAAAACACACGGTCAAAACTAGCGCCGAGCGTTTTTATTGGACGATAGACCCTGCACCTCCTCCTCTCATTCTTTGCTCCAACTTTACCATTTTATCCCAGAGTCTCTCACAGTTTCTCTCAGACTCGCGCAGCAGCACGCCTCTCAGCTCTCCCGCATCGCTCTCTCCGAGGATTATCCAAAGCCGTGCGGACCTTTCCGCGCTACCGCACCAGTATGTGAATAAGTCCTTTGCTGATTCTCCGAAGCCCGGGGACCTTACCACGCTACCGCACACCGTACGCTCGCGCTCCATCAGGTAACCCAGCCACGCTCACTCCCGCCCGCGCACCACAAAATAATAATAATAATAACTTATTCAAATAACACACGCTCATAAGCACTCTCATCAATATCATTTTTAAAATAATACACACTCATAAGCACTCTCCTCAATATCATTTTAAAATAATAAACATTTAAAATAAGCATTTAAAATAATAAATAATTAAATCCAAATACCATTGCAGCACTAACACAACCAACCCAGGCCCCCTAAGCCACAATCATTTAAAATAATAAATAAATAATTAAATACAAATACCATTGCACCAGTTACACAACCAACCCCCCCGGGGAAGAAGACAAAAAAAAATATTTAAATAAATAATTAAATCCATATGCTATTGCGTCAGTTACACAACCAAGCTCAACCCACTACAACATAAGCTCCGCCCACTGAACTTTTGAACGTGACCTTTGACCCGACCTGTCATTTTGACAAAAGCGGTATTCCATCTCTCTCTTATGGGTGTGTCGAGACTAGATGGTCAGTATGGATAACTAAAGTGCACTAAAATTGGGTGAGCAGGCAAGGCATGTCACCCAGGTTGTGTGACAATTATTTTATATATATGTATATATATATTCCATCCACCATCCCTCCTTTATGGAGAACTGCGCTATTTTTATTGTCTATTGCAAAAAAAAAAAAAAAAAAAAACAATACATATATATACATATATATTTATGGGTGTATCGAGACTAGATGGTCATTATGAATAACTAAGGTGCACTAAAATTGGGTGAGCAGGCAAGGCATGTCACCCCGGTTGTGTGACAATTATTTTATATATATATTCCATCCACCATCCCTCCTTTACGGAGAACTGCGTTATTTTTATTGTCCATTGCGAAAAAAAAAAAACTATATATATACATATATATTTATGGGTGTATCGAGACTAGTTGGTCATTATGGATAACTAAGTTGCACTAAAATTGGGTGAGCAGGCAAGGCATGTCACCCAGGTTGTGTGACAATTATTTTATATATATGTATGTATATATTCCATCCACCATCCCTCCTTTACGGAGAACTGCGTTATTTTTCTTTTCTATTGCTAATAAAAAAACTATATATATGTACATATATATATATATATTTATGGGTGTATCGAGACTAGTTGGTCATTATGGATAACTAAGGTGCACTAAAATTGGGTGAGCAGGCAAGGCATGTCTCCCCAGTTGTGTGACAATTATTTTATATAAATGTATATATATATTCCCTCCACCACCCCTCCTTTACGGAGGACTGCTTTATTTTTAATATCCATTGCGAAAAAAAAACACAAGAAAAAGAAAAAATATCTATATATATACATATATATATATATATATATATATATATATATGGGTGTGTCGAGACTAGATGGTCAGTATGGATAACTGAGGTGCACTAAAATTGGGTGAGCAGGCAAGGCATGTCACCCAGGTTGTGTGACAATTATTTTATATATATGCATATACATATTCCATCCACCATCCCTCCTTTACGGAGAACTGCGTTATTTTTATTGTCTATTGCAAAAAAAAAACAGAAAAACTATATATATATATATATATATATATATATATATATATATATATATATATATATATACATATATATTCATGGGTGTATCGAGACTAGATGGTCATTATGGATAACTAAAGTACACTAAAATTGGGTGAGCAGGCAAGGCATGTCACCCAGGTTGTGTGACAATTATTTTATATAAATGTATATATATATATATATATTCCATCCACCATCCCTCCTTTACGGAGAACTGCGTTATTTTTCTTTTCTATTGCTAATAAAAAAACTATATATATATACATATATATTTATGGGTGTATCGAGACTAGATGGTCATTATGAATAACTAAGGTGCACTAAAATTGGGTGAGCAGGCAAGGCATGTCACCCCGGTTGTGTGACAATTATTTTATATATATATTCCATCCACCATCCCTCCTTTACGGAGGACTGCTTTATTTTTAATATCCATTGCGAAAAAAAAACACAAGAAAAAGAAAAAATATCTATATATATATACATATATATATATATATATATATATATATATATATATATATATGGGTGTGTCGAGACTAGATGGTCAGTATGGATAACTAAAGTGCACTAAAATTGGGTGAGCAGGCAAGGCATGTCACCCAGGTTGTGTGACAATTATTTTATATAAATGTATATATATATATATATATATATATATATATATATATATATATATATATATTCCATCCACCATCCCTCCTTTACGGAGAACTGCGTTATTTTTCTTTTCTATTGCTAATAAAAAAACTATATATATGTACATATATATATATATATATGGGTGTATCGAGACTAGTTGGTCATTATGGATAACTAAGTTGCACTAAAATTGGGTGAGCAGGCAAGGCATGTCACCCAGGTTGTGTGACAATTATTTTATATATATATGTATATATATATTCCCTCCACCACCCCTCCTTTACGGAGGACTGCTTTATTTTTAATATCCATTGCGAAAAAAAAACACAAGAAAAAGAAAAAATATCTATATATATATACATATATATATATATATATATATATATATATATATATATATATATATATATGGGTGTGTCGAGACTAGATGGTCAGTATGGATAACTAAAGTGCACTAAAATTGGGTGAGCAGGCAAGGCATGTCACCCAGGTTGTGTGACAATTATTTTATATAAATGTATATATATATATATATATATATATATATATATATATATATATATTCCATCCACCATCCCTCCTTTACGGAGAACTGCGTTATTTTTCTTTTCTATTGCTAATAAAAAAACTATATATATGTACATATATATATATATATGGGTGTATCGAGACTAGTTGGTCATTATGGATAACTAAGTTGCACTAAAATTGGGTGAGCAGGCAAGGCATGTCACCCAGGTTGTGTGACAATTATTTTATATATATATGTATATATATATTCCCTCCACCACCCCTCCTTTACGGAGGACTGCTTTATTTTTAATATCCATTGCGAAAAAAAAACACAAGAAAAAGAAAAAATATCTATATATATATACATATATATATATATATATATATATATATATATATATATATGGGTGTGTCGAGACTAGATGGTCAGTATGGATAACTAAGGTGCACTAAAATTGGGTGAGCAGGCAAGGCATGTCACCCAGGTTGTGTGACAATTATTTTATATAAATGTATATATATATATATATATTCCATCCACCATCCCTCCTTTACGGAGAACTGCGTTATTTTTCTTTTCTATTGCTAATAAAAAAACTATATATATATGTACATATATATATATATATGGGTGTATCGAGACTAGTTGGTCATTATGGATAACTAAGTTGCACTAAAATTGGGTGAGCAGGCAAGGCATGTCACCCAAGTTGTGTGACAATTATTTTATATATATGTATATATATATTCCATCCACCATCCCTCCTTTATGGAGAACTGCGTTATTTTTATTGTCTATTGCAAAAAAAAAAACAAAAAAAACTATATATATATACATATATATTTATGGGTGTATCGAGACTAGATGGTCATTATGAATAACTAAGGTGCACTAAAACTGGGTGAGCAGGCAAGGCATGTCACCCAGGTTGTGTGACAATTATTTTATATATATGTATATATATATTCCATCCACCATCCCTCCTTTATGGAGAACTGCGTTATTTTTATTGTCTATTGCAAAAAAAAAAACAAAAAAAACTATATATATATATACATATATATATATGGGTGTATCGAGACTAGAAGGTCATTATGCATAACTAAAGTGCACTAAAATTGGGTGAGCAGGAAAGGCATGTCACCCCAGTTGTGTGACAATTATTTTATATATATGTATATATATATATATATTCCCTCCACCACCCCTCCTCTACGGAGGACTGCTTTATTTTTATTTCCATTGCAAAAATAAAAAATTTTAAAACACAAAAAAAAAAAAAAACGAAAATAATAATAATAAAAATAATTTTGAATGTGTATTCAAATAAGTTTGAATGTGTGTGAACTATATATAAATATATATATACACATGCATATACAGAAATATATACACACACACACATATATATATATACACACACACACACAGACACACACTCACATAAACACATACACACACTGTGTACAGTCTTATGCAAAGGTTTGGCACCCCTTGACAAATAACATCTTTTCAATTACAAAAGCAACAATATCAGTTAATACAGTCTCTTTAGGAACTGGGGGAAAAATACACAATATTTTCAGCAAACATTGATGAATAGTTACTTTTTATGCCATAAATTGAACAAAATTACAAAATAAAAACATTATTATGGCACTCTGCAAAAGTTTGGGCACCCTACGTAATCAGTACTTAGTAACACCTCCTCTGCCAGATATCACAGCTTACAAGCGCTTCTTATAGCCAGCTGAAAGGCTTTCAGTTCTTGTACTTGGGATTTTCTCACATTCTTCCTTGCAAAAGGCTTCTAGTTCTGTAATATTCTAATATATCAAGGGCTGTATTGTCAAATAGGAGATCGGCAGCATTCTCCCACCTGAGAAAACTGTACTACAATGCCCTTGATAGTGTGTAGAAACACACTCGTCAGCTCTAGTCCTCCTGTAACAACGCAAAAGGACTGGCAACCCTCAGGTATTTATGCGTGCGATTGTATGATAAATTCACCCTGACAGTCTCACACTTCTCTTGGTACCAACAGGTCTCATGGAATATATAAAAGGCAACTGCAACAATTATACTCGGCACTAAACATCGAGGCACGGAAATGCAGCAGAGCTTGTGTATTTCTCAGGATGCATTCTAGTAAAATGCCCGGAAAATGAGCTAAAGACATATTTCAAGGGGCACTATATAAAACCGATGGAAATTTTACTGATTAAATAAAAGGAAAAGCATCGTTTGAAAAATCACAAATGTTTCTAAGATTCAATGCATCGCTTTTTGACCACATCATAGCGATGAACACATCATTGTTCCTGACAATGTCCTAATACAGAAATAAAACTTTATGTTGGTAAACTCAAAAAGCCTTCAGCTGTCACACTGGCTAACGATCTCAAACGATTATAAAGCAGCATTTTGAAAAGCGCTGTTTTAAAATAACAGATACAACACTTACCTTGTCTTCTGGCCAAATGCTTTTCACGGCTTGGCACTCCAACGGTGCTGAAACGAAATTTGTATTTCCTCCTACCTCGTTGGCCCTTCAGTTCTTCTTTTCTCCCTTTGGATGTTTTTTTCCTTCTTCTTTGGATATTGTTTTTTATTTTTGTTTGTTTTTTTTTACTTTGCATGTTTTTCCTTCTTCGGATATTATTTTTTTGGCTTATTTTTTTAGACGATGTTTTTTTCGTCTTCTTTAAAAATTGATTTTTTTCGTCTTCTTTAAATATTGTTTTTTTTTTCATCCTTTTGATGTTGTTTTACGGAACAAGAGCCGTACAGTGCTACTCTATCAGGAGGTAGCGCCAACTGAACGCCTTGAAGCAGTACCCAGCTCTTTTATAGGGAGCGTCAACCCGAAGTCAAGTTCTAGAACGTTGCACTCACTTTTCATTGGTTTCCCAGCTATGCTGTCAGAATAATGTTTGCTGATTGGTCGAAAATTTTAAAACGTACCCGAGTACTGTAAAAAAAACTCAAGATCTTGCTACCCTACGGAGCACCCATAAGGTGATTTTTTTTATACGTTATATGCAGCTATTTGTAGCAGGCCGTAATTAGACTAATCCACCCTTTGTCAATAAAGCCAACAAGAGAACAGGTTGCCCAAAGTTTGCTCAGGTACACGCCACAGCACAACCTTAAAAACACATCCAGCACAAATCACACTAGTGAATGACACAGCAAATCACAGCAATAAAAAAGACCCCTATGGGCAATCCAGCACCCAGACTACAGGTGCCAAAAGGCCCAGCCTGCCTAATAATGAACCCAAAATATACATACAACAAAGAAAAAGACACAAACAAAAAAGAAAATAAAACTAGCCAGCTGCTCCCACTAAACCCCGCTCCCGAGGCCACTAAGCCGGCTGGCTTGATAATACACGATACAACCTCAGATAAAACATATTAAAGCAACACCAGGGAGGTTTACAACCTGATCCTTAAAATTATCGACCCGTAATTCCACCTTGAAAACCCCTAAAGAACAGTAGTTTACCCCATGACTCACTGCCCCATTCAAACAAAAAAAAAACTGGTTTTTGGGGTAACCTTTAGGTCAGCTCTTCAAAACCAGGTATGAGGACTCTTCAGCTAATCAGTCCTCTAATTAGAAATCTAATTAGGGAGTTGCAGCGAAAACCTGCATACACACCGGCCCTTTGCGGATAAGATTGTTCACCCCTGAAACAAGCAAACAGAAAGGCTGCTACACTGCAAATTCAATATGCCCGCCGATGCTCCACCAAATCTATCAGGACCCTGCCTGTCTTTCCCGTGCCTGCTCCTTTGCCAATATGCCCTACCATCGGAACATGCACAGCCATCTCGCCCCGGCTATGCCTCCAGTCCGAACTGCAGTTCCTATACCTGCCTATAATTGCCTGGCTACAATCCATCCCCCAAAATGAAATTGATGACCCAACGATCACAGCTAAGAATTCTATCCCCAAACCACTGGTCTTCCTCCCCAACCGAACGATCATTCACTGACCGTGGTAACTTATAAGGGTTGGTATGATGACCAGTGGTGGACCTCACCGAACGTTTAACTGGTCTCTACACCTCGGGGGGGACATAACCTCCTCCATTATACGAGGCCTACTTGTGGATGCTCTATTGCGACCCCTCCCACCAGCCCTGTCCCCGTAAAATCACAGAGTCCTCATCCGATTCCATTTCTGTTGCCCCTGTGGGCAACCCAGACTCAGGAGACATTACCAGAACATCTTCCCCTGACATAACAACCCCCTGTGGTACTGGACGCAACTCTGTTCGGTGAACTTGACGGACAACCCCGTCCCCCTCCATTGGAGTTGCAGAGTAAACTGCACCCTGATCTTGGGGACACCGAACTACCATATACAAACAGGCATCCCAATGATCCTGTATTTTACCTCGAACATGGTTCCGCAAACACACCAGCTGACCTTCATCAAACCCCTAATCATTAACCAACTCATTGTGTTTCCGATTTCGTGGTGTGGCTTGTTCCTCCAACTAAGCCTTCACATACTCTTGAAGCACCTGCAAACTTTCCTGATGGTTTTGTACCCATTCCTCCAAAGGTCCACCATACTGACTGATCCCGGCAGGAGCCTGAAGATAGTGTATCGGTAATCGAGGCTCACAGCCAGACCTTAAATAAAAAGGCATCATCCAGTCATTTGGTGGGGTGTAGTATTGTAAGCTTCTCTGCTGGAGGAAGTGTGTGAAGCAAATTGTGCAAAAAAAATATTAAAGCAACACCAGGGAGGTTTACATCTAGATCCTTAAAATGATCGACCTGCAATTCCACCTTGAAAATCCAATTACCATATAAAGGATACAAGATGTAAAGATGACAAATGACATGGCACACATTTGTTGTTTAGACTGTTGTGTCAGGTTAATTGAAAGCTGAAGGATCTTAGTGTTTACTAGTCTAAGTAACAGAATGTCTAAACACTGTGCTTGCCTTTATGGGTTTTTAAGCAGAACATATAGGTATAGAAACATATTAACATTACGTTTCACGATTCACTGACTGGAGAATAGGAGAATATACACATCAATATTACTACTTAAGTTAACTAACCCTAATCCCAACCCCTATTGGCACGGAGCCCGCCAGGGTTCAGGTGAGATATAAATCTGTAATCTGTATCAATGGTTTTGCTATCCATACCCACCCTATTAATGTTAGCTTCCCAGGGTTTCTTGTTAGACAAGCTCTGTGTCTCTCTATACCCCCATTTACTGCACGACTGATTGTCCATTTATAAAGAATCAAATAGGGTGAAGATGGTTTTAGTTTACAATTACTCTGGAAGGTGACCAGATTAAAAAAAACTAAATACCATGCCTACGTGTATGTAATCTCCATCACAGTCCCCATTTTCCCCATAATCCTCGTTTTGATAGTGCCAATTTGTGTAATGTGAGTTTTTTTTTTTTTTTTAAAAACTGTTATAGAAGAACATACTGGATGCCACATGTGTACAATTACCCCTTTCTAATTAGTGGGGTCCGTTGTGTCAGCTACAGCCTTTACTAACATACACATAAGTATACAGTCTTACAGCACTTTTGTTTTCCTTTTGTATTTAATGGTTTTCCATTTAGGGGGCAGCATGGTGGTGCAGTGGTTAGCACTGTTGCCTCACACCTCTAGGGCCCGGGTTCGAGTCTCCACCTGGGTCACATGTGTGTGGAGTTTGCATGTTCTACCCATGTCATCGTGGGGTTTCCTCCGGGTACTCTGGTTTCCCCCACAGTCCAAAAACATGCTGAGGCTAATTGGAGTTGCTAAATTGCCCATAGGAGTGTATGCGTGAGTGAATAGTGTGTGAGTGTGCCCTGCGATGGGCTGGCCCGCCATCCTGAGTTGTTCCCTGTCTCGTGCCCATTGCTTCCGGGATAGGCTCCAGACCCCCCGCGATCCAGTAGGATAAGCGGTTTGGAAAATGGATGGATGGATGGACAGTTTTCCATTTGAGGAATTAGCAAAAAACTGCAGTGCATGATGGGTAGGATCTAAAGGCTGCCTAACGCCCTTAATTTGTTTGCAATTTCGCCAGGTAGGCTACCTTCTTTAAACTGCGTTTTGCTAGACTACACATTTCGAGATGTTTTATTGTAGTCTTGGTAAATATATATATATAGTTTAGCCTAACCCAGCCACTTAAGGGAGCAAGCCAGCTCAGGTAGGTGCCAGTCCCAAGCCCGGATTAATGGAGAGGGTTGGCGTCAAGAAATAAAGAGAAATAAAGACAACTAATACTCCTAGTTTGCGAGATCTGACTGCAATGGCAGCACTGCTACAAGGGTGTGGATAAATCTATACAAATATCACCTGCATGCACATTACTTCTTTTACAATAACCAACTCCTGATCCATACTGTTAGTCGTGAAAAAAAAAACTATCGTGTACATAGAGGCCCTGTGTAAAAAGATAACTGCCAAGGAAAAGATCAAAAACATTTATTTCAAGGATACAAAGTTTTTATGGTCATGTACAGTGTACAGTGCAATTCTTATTTGATTAACTTGAATGTCTCCACAGACTAGACGATTAAACAAATAAAGCAGCGCAACATTACAATAACTAATAACAAATAAACAAAGCTCACGAGTACTATTACAGTATTTATATCATTTATTTAAACTTAATTTTACCAGGTAAATTAACTACAAAGCAGTTACCACTGCTTTACCTGCTTCTCGGGAGAAATAGCAGATATACGTCATGTATGTGACTAAATTCTTAAGCCAATAAGGGCAAAGTTGTGTCGTAATGGAGGCGGATCCAGTTTGTGCAGCCGGTTAAAGACACTACGGGCATGTAAATGGAGAACGAAATTATAGTTATACCGAATCTCCTACACACAATACCAAGGTTACCAACTTTGGTCAGCTGACCGGAGTGAGACGTTCAATTCCCGTAAGATTTCTTTGCGCCAGCCTGAGAGTCTGAAAACACGTCACACCAGATGCATGAGAGATGGAAACCTGGGATATTCAGTCGAATCAGATCAAATATGATGCTAAGTTAGTACTAAGTTAAAATATGTTCCGGACTTGTAACATGCACCCATGATTTGGAACAGTCAGCAGGCTGTCTCTGGCCACGCCCCCTACACTCGGTCCGGCCCCTGGCTTTTCCTGAATTCTGATTCCTTTAGATAAACATTGACTTCATTGATATTGTTATTGATTTATCGACAGACCATCATACTTTTTAGACGTTATAATAACAACACTCTATTGATCCCCAAAGAGAGAAATTCTCTCCTTGCCTGCCCCCTCTTACTGTCCATGATACACAAGCACATATGTAGAAAAACGTCAGCTTGGAAGCCAAGGCTGGACTTAACCTACTCTATTCTGGTATTCTGTTCTCCCAAGTAAGGCATCCCAAGTTCGAATCCAACTTCCGACAAAAGTTCTTCAATCGCTACAGCACAATTTGAGCCACTGATCGGCTTTAATTGCTTTGTTTTATTTTTGCGTTTCAGGCAAAACTACATAACACTTAAAGACACTTCGGGCATGCAAATGGAGAACGAAATTATAGTTATACCGAATCTCCTACACACAATACCAAGGTTACCAACTTTGGTCAGCTGGCCGGAGTGAGACGTTCAATTCCCGTAAGATTTCTTTGCGCCAGCCTGAGAGTCTGAAAACACGTCACACCAGATGCATGAGAGATGGAAACCTGGGATATTCAGTCGAATCAGATCAAATATGATGCTAAGTTAGTACTAAGTTAAAATATGTTCCGCACTTGTAACATGCACCCATGATTTGGAACAGCAGCATACCTGTCAAGGTTTGGATTTGAAAATAAAGGAAATTTTCCGGCACCCGCCGTGAGCCATCCCACCACCGCAACCAGGCTCCAGTATCAACAACAACAAACAAACAAATTTATTTTTATATAGCGCATTATCACAACATTACATTGTCTCAAAGCGCTTTACAGTATCCTCACCCAAAGCCCCCAGTGAGTAAGCCATAGGCGACAGTGGCAAGGAAAAACTCCCTAGAAGGAAGAAACCTTGAGAGGGACCAGACTCAAAGGGGAAGCCCATCCTCCAGGGGCCGGCAGGGATAGTCAAATAGAGAGAGGAGAGCAAGGAAGATAAGCCAATGCCGAAGCCGAGTCTTCTTCCAATTGCCAGGCAACCAGAGGTAAGGCAGCGGGTCATACATGGAAGATCAGAACGGCGAGCTGGATGCAGGGACGTCACTGGTGGTGGTCGGGTGTGCTGGATATCTTGATAGATTGAGGTCTCCAGGCATCACCCCCAGGAGGAGTAGGGGAAATAAAATGTACAATTAGGCATAGTAGAGGAGGCTATTGGCAGTGCTAAAAGCTAGGTGAGTACAATATGAAGTGCAATCTGCAAGCTCCGGCAGATATGGCTATGGCAGCATCAGTAGGAGGGAGAGGCAAGTGGGAATGCCGGCATGGGGAGTCCCTGAAATGTCAGCACTCCAGTTCCACAAGAGATTGCAAAGCTAGAGTGACAGCACTGACAATCCAGTTCATCCAAAGCCAATG
Organism: Brienomyrus brachyistius; assembly: GCF_023856365.1. Taxonomy (NCBI): domain Eukaryota; kingdom Metazoa; phylum Chordata; class Actinopteri; order Osteoglossiformes; family Mormyridae; genus Brienomyrus; species Brienomyrus brachyistius. The sequence continues at coordinate 59,203 of NW_026042453.1, forward strand.
GCACCGATCCCCACCCAGCTCTACACCTCACACTACAGGTCTGCCTGGGAGTGAAGAGTTAGCTAGGGCTAGAACTAGTGTCCCTATACGCTAAACTAAACAGGTGTGTTTTTAGTCTGGACTTGAGTTTTTAGTCTGGACAGAGCACGTTACTGACACACACATCTTCTTCGCAATGTTGCACACCTCTTTAAAATTTGCCTTTGTGATCTCCGATTGCCTCAATCGGACATCATTAGTGCCGACGTGGATAACTATCTGAGAGTATTTACGTTTACTTTTAGCCAGCACTTTTAAATTTGCCGAGATGTCGGTCGCTCTGGCACCCGGGAGACAATTTACAATGGTCGCTGGAGTCGCTACTCTCACGTTTCTTAGAATAGAATCACCAATTATTAGAGCACTTTCAACAGGCGTCTCAGTGGGAGTTTCACTGAGTGGGGAGAACCTGTTGGAAACGCGGATAGGCGAATGGTGCCGGTGTAAGTTTGGTTTGGATTTGCGACTATGCCGCCGGGTCGTCACCCACTCGCCTTGCTGCGAAGGCTCTGCTGCCGGAGCAGGGGGAGACTTACTGGCTATCGCGGACATATCCGGAGCCGCTAATACTGAGTCAATAAAACTCTCATTCTCCTGAATGTTATGTAACGTCCGGATACGTCCCTCTAACACTACAATCTTCTCCGTCAGTCTAGCGACTAACTGACACTTCTCACATGTATAAATACCGCTAATGACTGGAGAAGAATAGCTAAACATATTACACTCAGAACACGGAACAGTAGACATGGCGTTGTACTTACGTAAACTGAGGCTGTAAGGCTGGAAGCACCTTCTTAATTGAACGAAGATCGTGGGTCGGTACTTGCGTAGGTGATTAATCCGTCGGGGTCTGGGAAATTTTATTTATTTATTTTGGAGGATTATTAATCTTGCGAAGCTTTTTCCCAATGACTTAACTCGAATTATTATTTAGGTGATATCTATGGTTTCAAAGTTCGCGCGCTAGCAGTCAGTATCACTCTCGCAGGAAACAGGAAACAACGGAAATGACCATGTGTATCCCTTACATTTTAAGACAGGAAATATAAAATAATATAAATTATATAAAATATAATATAAATATAAATATATAAAATATATAAAATATAAAATAACCATTTGTCATTTATTTTCTATTAATTTTTCATGTTCACTCATGCGGCTCTGTCATTCACTAATGACTTGGATTTTTCATGCCGACTGACATCGTTCCTTCCCCGTGGGAGACAAATCTTACAGAACGCGTGACCCATCCTGCTCCTCTTCAGGAAAGTAAATTCGTCATCTTCGTCATCACCCCTTAAAACAATTACTGAAGCGAGACGGCGCACGCGTTACGGCGACAGATTTAAATTGTGAGTGCACTATATCTCGTCGCAAATGGTGCTTAACCACGGCGGGTCTCAAGCACAGGAGACTCCCAATTTCTAAATGACACACACTTGGCTCACAGCGCAAAGTTGTGTTAAACTTGCTTTGTCTAAAGCAGGCACACACATACGAGTATGATCCTGATAGGTAACTAAGCTATCGGTCTTATGTCCAAGCGCAACATAATTTAGGTTAGAACCTCATAACAAGTATTCCCGTTCGCTAATAGAGAGATCTCTCCCAGGATATATAGAAACGGAGACACTCGTCCGAATTGAACCTGGAAACAAAGCGCTACATCTGAGAATCTCGTCAGACATAGGGTTAAAGTTTACTGCAGTTTAATACGAAAGAACTACAATGAAATCACCGAAAATAAAACAAAATAATATAACTACTAATAATAGAAATAAAAATAACTATAATAAGCCCATATGATCCCGCTTAAATGCCTTCAGATTGCCATGAGTGCGACTTTTGCAACCAGTTGACAGTAGCGCTTCTTCACTGCACGTTCGGTCATAAAAAGTTTAAATTGTGTGCTCAGAATAAGTTTAAACCTTGTGCCTTGTGATTATTAACCAATTTTTATGCTGAATGGTCGGCTCAAACTCAATTGCGAAACACCGTGAGTCTGTTAATGTGTGACTTAAATGGAACTCATTAATAACCAGTATCACGTAATAACCTGGGTTAGAATAGAAGGCTTGTCCAACGAGCTGCGTCACCAGGTAATGTAAACGATCGGTAGCGAAGCTCCCCTCACGGCCAATGAGAGAGAGTCTCGCGATATTTCAGGCGAATTTGAGGTTTCAGAGCGTAGATCGCACAGGCAGGGATTCTTGTGAGCACTCAATGAACGGAGGCTGAAGTTGTGTAAAAGACATGCATTTATTCCTATAACTAACATAAGACAGACATTACACCTAACAAACAATAAACACGAAATAACGGAGTGGACACAAACAATGTAATCATGAAAATGCAATGACCAGATTTAAAATGAGTAACCTTAAAAGGGAAAATACTGTTCTGCAAAGCAAGCAATTTGTGGAAATACTGTCCTAAAGTAATATAGCAGGTGAATAGGAGTTTAGGTTGTTATAAATGAAAGGAAGTTTGTTTACTTGGTTGCAGAGTGGGGGGGGGGGGGGTCTTGGCAGTTGGTTGCGGAGGCTGATGAGCTGATGGGTGATGGCACTCAGGGAGGCGCGGTGTTTGCAGCGGTTGTTGGAGTGGAGCCCCTCTGATTCCCTCTCCTGGTGAAGCTTGGGCTTGGTTGCAGTTCTCTGTCCAGCTGGGTCTTCACTGATAGGCTTCAGGAGGGCTTCTTGTGGGCTTCTCTTCTCTTGGGCTGATGTTCTCTGCCTCTCTTCGTGCTGATGGTCTTTTGTTTTCTCCTCCCTTCTGTTTCTCCTCTCCTGGCTTTGTTCTGAGGTGCCAGGTTTTATAGTGTAAAGTTCGTGAATAGGAGTGACCAGGAATTCGACTCCTGGACCAATGGCTGACCATCCATTTGGCGGGCTTTCGGAAGGGGGTCTGTATCAGTCCTTTTGAGATTTATGACCAGAGTGATTTCCCTTGTATTGATGATTTTCGTTAGGCTGGTGTAACTTTTGATATATTCACTTTCGTGGTAACCACTGACCAGATTTGGAAACTGGAGTGATTTTCCATCGGTTTGATACCAAACATGCCATAGCAGCCTAGCGGTTCACACCTCATACCATCTGTAATGATTAATTAATGATTACTTATATTATGTCGTTATGTTATATTACTCACACCTTATTTTATGCCTCACAATCTATATAATTGTAAATATACTGTGTAGCTGCTGGCGCGTTCCAAACTAAATCTCATTGTACTTACAATGTCAATAAAAACATCCATCCATCCATCTAGGCAGGCCAGTGTCGCCTCCATCCTTCCTGAAGTCAGTGATTCCTTTGTCTTTGTGCTGTTTAGTGCCAAATTGTTTGCTGAACTCCAACCTATCAGTTTCTGGACCTCATCTCTGTAAGCTGACTCATAAGAACCAAAGAGATTTACAAATGAGAGGAGGCCATTCGGCCCATCAAGCTCCTTTGAGGAGAACTTAGCTAATAGCTCAAAAATCTTATCTAGCTCTGATTTAAAAGAACCCAGGGTTTTAGCTTGTGTTACAATAACAGGAAGACTATTCCATACTCTAACTACACGCTGTGTACAGAAATGCTTCATCAAATTCGTTTTAAAATGTTCTCCAGCTAATTTCCACTTATGGCCACGAGTTCTGGTATTTAAACTAACATTGAAATAGCCATTTGGCTGAACAGCATCCAGACCTGTTAGAATCTTAAACACCTGGATTATGTCCCCCCTTAGTCTCCTTTGCTCGAGGCTAAACAGATTCAGCTCAGCTAACCTCTCCTCATTAGACATTCCTCTAAGACCAGGAATCATTCTCGTTGCCCTACGTTGCACCTTTTCCAAGGCAGCAATGTCCTTCTTAAGGTATGGTAACCAAACCCGCACACAATATTCTAGGTGGGGTCTTACCAAGGAATTATATTATCGTAGCATCACTTGCCTTGTCTTAAACTCCACACACCTAGAGATGCAATGTGCCTTCTCGCGTGGTGTTCCTGCAGAGGGAGTCTGTGAGTGCTGGAGATTGGGGGAGGGGGCAGTGTGGCTATGTCTGCTCTGTGTTCCTCCAGACGAGCAAAGAAGCTGTTTAGCTCCTTTGCTAAAAGGGCGTTGCTGTTAACAGTGACGGTGTTGTTGCCTTTGAAGTTTGTAATGTGTTGTATTCCCTGCCACACCCACTGTGGGTTGTTGTATGTGAAGTAGACCTCTATTTTCTGTTTCTCTGCCTGCCTGGCAACCTTGATGCCCCTATTCAGGTTAGCTCTGGCTGCACTCTGTGTTCTTGACTGCGCTGTCTTGTCCTGTAGTATTGTATTGTTGCTCTTGTGTTTATCTTGCACTTTCTCCCTCTGTTTGTGCTCCTTTCACTCTGTATAGTTCTATCTTGCCCGCACTTGTGTCATCTTGTGTTGTTTCTGTTTTTCTTCTTTGTGTTGCACCGTGGTCCAGGAGGAACAATGTTTCCTTTCACTGTGTACTGTGTATATTGCTGAAATAACAATAAACCCACTTGACCACCTGCCTCAATTCATCCTGAAGAGTTTTCCAATGTTGTTCAAAGGTCTGTTTGTTTCGAGTGAAGGACACGCCCCTGGACGTGCTGGATAAGGGGACCACAGATCAGTGTCCTCAGTCCTGCTTCTCCCTTCAAAGCTGAGAGGAAGATGACCCGCCTGCTGCTTCTGGTTTTGGCTTATGGAGCTCTGCTTATCTCCACAGAGGCCCAGCAAGATTACCACAGTCTCCCTGCACTCACAAGACGGCCATTAAACTCGCAGTCGAAAATGCTCATCAAGGAACCCGTCAGCACATGAATTTCTATAACATCCAGGGCCGTCCGAAGGTAACTGCTGAGAAAGTGTTTACAAAAGTGTGAAACTTTCATCATCTGCAAGCTGAACTAATGAGTATCACATTGATTTTGATGTTTTAATTTCAATGCATATGATGCTTAATGTCTCTTCACAATGAAAGTGATGGTTGTATATCTCAGCCCTGGTCAATTTTACCTTCTCACAGTTTCTCTCTGAATCTGCTGCAGTCAAGTCTGTGACAGTTTGCCATTTTTTGGGTGATTATTGTTTGTTATATTGCCTTTAAAACAGTTGTAGGCAATTTTGTATATAACGTGTTTATGTGATTTAGATCAGCAGTGAATACATTGACATTGAGATTCTCTTGAGAGCAACAAAATGTCCAAAGTCAACTGCAACAGACCATCGGGCTGACTGTATTTTCATGGACAAGAGGGTAAGTAAAGAGTCACTGTGACTGTGAGCATTGGACATATCAGTTAGCAAATTAATTTAGGTTCATGTTAACTTTTTTGATGCCCTGCGGGGGAAAGTTAGCCAACAATAAAGTAACAAATACATAGGTGGCCTCAAAGAGCCAGTTCCTTCACCTTATTCTCAAATTTTAGTAGGTTTACAGGCTTAAAGGCTGGATTACCAGGCAGAAGCAAATGCTAATCATCTGAGGGGTGACCTGTAGATTATGCTTCGAGCTATGAACCCTAGCTGGCCTTATTTAAAGACCTGTGGGCTGTACTACAAAGCGGGTTTTACATACCCAGAGTTAACTCAATCGAGCCAGGTTAACTAAAACTCATTGTTGAAATCAGCCTTAAATGGCAGTGTGGTGTTTTGTGGTGAAAGGGCAGGACTTAACTCTTGTTTTAATTAGAAAGCCAGTAATTAAACCTGGTCAGAGCAGGGTAGATGTGCAGTGTGAATTACCCTTTAAATTTACCTCTTTAAATAGTGAACTACAGGACCACTTAGCTTGATCGGAGGACAGTATTTTAATACAGAGCAGTGTTCAGTTAAACGGGATTTGTTGTTCATACTTTTAGATGAACTTGCTTTGTATAATATAGCCTTATGGTGACCCTGCTTTGGAAGCTCTTTCCTCTAAAATTGTTCTGTGTCATTAAACCCTGCACTCCAGCAGCTCTGCCTTAAATCATTAGATATATCTTTACTACACCTTCTCTCACTGTATTTATTGCCCACCACTCTTTAAATACTGTTTTTGTGTGTCTGTGTGTTTTTGCAGCCATTCATTAACTGTAGAGTTTGCAGCAGACGGTCTGGTAATGATCTTACACATCCATCAAATGACTGTGTACCAAACAAGAAAGTGGATGAAGTAAGTGTAGAGAGTCTTAGCATTATGGAAATGTAACAGGTGTGTGAATTGTGTCTAAACATGTGGTTAAACTTTGATTGTGTTTGTACATGCAAAAATTTGATCAGAGTACTGTTTATTAATGACAATGTTACTTTTAATCTGAACAACAGTGGCAGCACCAAGGAAAAGCTTGGGGGGAGGGGCTCTAGCTCCTCCTCCAATGACCATAGTACCCCCACAGCACCCCCAAAATATTGGTTTCATTTTTTCTTTAACTATCTGTAAAATCTGTATATTGTGTAAGACATTTTTGCGGTTTTTACAGCATACTTGTAGTGTATTTTTTCTTCAAAGTACACATAGAGGCTCTGTGAGCTAGACGTTAGAATTTCATATTTTATCCTATTTTATCCATGCTGTAGCTTATCGTGCTGTGTGCTTCTATACACCATCTACATAAGCTGAAAAGCTAAAGCACCCGGTCTAAATAATCTCACTCCCCTATAGCACCTGTAGCATTAAGTCACTGGCGCTGCCACTGCTGAATAAACGACTCCAATCTGACTAAACCGCTTAACTTTTCCTCCCCATGTTACATTTCAGGACAAACGACGTAATATGTGTCCTTCTGATAAACCTCTTCTCAGACCTAAAACTGCCTTGGCTTCCAAGGACACTAAAGAAGCTGAAGGAGACCGTCTGGCTGTTTCTGATGGCTGATGGTCCTGCAATGTGGACCAGAGGAGGAAACTGGGAGGGAAAATGCTTTGCTTTATATCATGCCCACCCAAAGCCCCCAGTGAGTAAGCCATAGGCGCCGATAGCATGGAAAAACTCCCAAGAAGGAAGAAACCTTGGGAGGGACCAAACTCAAAGGGGGAGCCCATCCTCCTGGGGCCGGCAAAGTGTAGGTGCAGGATCACAAAAAAACTTGACGAGAGAAACGAGAGAATTCGACTGTCCCTCACAAAAACTGTAAAGTTTTAGTGGCTAAATTGCTTTTTCTATGCCTTTTCAAACAGGAGGAGATTTGTTTGGCTATACGTAGAAATTTTCTATACAATTTAGACAGCACAGAATCATTAACCTACTTTAATGCATTTATTAATACAACCACATATTTCACACATTTTGACATCAGTCATGCAGTGAAGATACAGTCTCTTTATTTCTTGACGCCAACCCTCCCCATTAATCCGGGCTTGGGACCGACACCTAGTTGAGCTGGCTTTCTCCCTTAAGTGGCTGGGTTAGGCTAAACTATGTACATATTTATGAAGACTACTATAAATTTATAAAGACCTCCCTAAATATGTAGTCTAACAAAACGCAGTTTAAAGAAGGTAGCCTACCTGGTAAACAAAGAAATTAAAAGGCCCACAGCATATAATCGGGCTATATCCAAGCAGTTTTTAAGAACGTAACCTACATGGCGAAATTGAATTACTTTCTGGACCAACAAACGCAACCAGACATGAACATTATGCACCTTCCTAGTCTTGATGTATGTCGTCATACAGATGAGGACGTTAAGGCAGCCTTTAGGTCCGACCCATCATGCACTGCAGTTTTTTGCAAATTCCTCAGATGGAAAACCATTAAATACCTCTTCTATTACCTTATATTACCTTATATTCATGTAATAAATATACAAATATCAATTAGTTGGAAATCAGCCAGACAGACGTAATTACTACAAATGGTTTCCACTGTATTTGTGACTCTGAGTGCCGCAGGCTTGGATGCAGTGCCGCACCATTTTGTAAGTAAATTAATAAATATTAATGAGACATCACCTACCACCCTGCAAAAAAGAAATTTGCCGCTCGTCCCCCTGCACATGAACCAACATGGCTGTGTCAACCAGCGGAGCTCCGGAGCCTCTGGAGAAACACGCGGCAAAAAAGGCTCGCATACGGTCTTCCAGAGTTTGGGAATACTTCAGTCATGACACCTTTTCTGCGCCTCTACTGTAGCTGGCGTTAATGACGCTGTTTCAGCCATTTTATATTTTCTGTTTACTTATTCTGTCATGTAAGACTGAGACAAATTATCGTTTACGACTATTCTTACACACTGTAGCCTGACTTGCTGACTTAAGTAAGCTTAACTATAAGCTACCTTTGCTAGTGTTTGTGAATAACATGTTTCTCTAGTTATGAAATTATTCCATGTTTTAGCATCTGTTTCAACATTAAAGTCAAATTGGTATATTGAAATATGTAAAAACTATTGAACTATTAGCTTAAGTCTAACATAGAAAATCCTACTGAATCTCTTAAGATTTTCCTTTTTTGTTAATGCACTAATGTTTAAGAAGTGTCTTAAATTGAATTTCAGATTTGTGTGTGGGTGGGAGTGGGTGAATTGTATTAAATTCATACATTCATTCTTTTGGCTCAGACATTACTGACCTAAAACAAATTGAGGCATTGGGTAAGTGCTTAAATTAGCTACTAAATGGCAAAAAATATTCTAAATATCACATTTTCCATTCTTCGGTATAATTTTAATGAATCACCTATGCTGCCAAACATTAACGCATAGATTGTCACAACACTCTATGTTTTAGTTCTTCTTTATGTGTATAGGACGGTGTGATGGTTCTGGTGGTGGGTGTGGCCGACGCTGCTCGCGATGTTTGGCTATGCTGCAGTCCCAGGGACCAAGTTGGAACACATTTCCACCTTCAAGCTTAGGTGGAAAAACGGCACCGAGACCCAGCAGCAGGACAACTTCTTGTCCAGACAACCAGCCCTGCTTCATCATTGAAGTAAGCCCTGTGAACAGGAGCGAGATGTACTTCTGCAGTGGATGTTATAGCGGAAAGAACATCCCCATCCTCACGTCTGCCGGAGTGCCCCCTCAAGTGGGTGTGTGACTTAACTCGATGGATGAATTGGACAGAATGTACTGTTACTAGAGGTCGACCGATATGGGTTTTTCAAGTCAAGGGTCAGGCGATGGCCGATATATGCTGCTGATTTTTTTTGGCCGATAATTGGACGTTTTCCCCTCTATTTGCATGGTAAAATATCACACTAATAATAACAAACGATACACAAAATTTCTCAATTTAGCATTTATTGAATACTCGAATACTTGAATACTGGAAACAATAACACATTTATAAACAATAAAAATAGCAGCATCAGAATCTCTGTTAGTGCACAATATAGCAGCAAACTCCTCATGTTTGACGGAAGGAAATTTGTAAACAATACAAAAAGGAATAAGCATGTTATCTTTAGTTGTAATCCCACTTCCAGTCCCTGAGTCTTACTCACCACACTCATACTTCACAGCAAACAGACAGCAGTTAATTAACCAGAAGAGAAAAATGCAAAAACACAACAGAACTTGTAAATAATAACAAACTAATAGACAATAAAAATAGCAGCATCAGAATCTCTATTAGTGCCAAATATAGCAGCAAACTCCTCATGTCTGACGGAAGGAAAATTTGTAAATACACAAAGGAATGAGCACATCTTCAGTTTTAATCCCATTTCCAGTCCCTGAGTCTTCCTCATCCCACAAGCAGGCAAGGCATGTCACCCCGGTTGTGTGACACTTATTTTATATAATAAAATAAGTGCCCCCTGCGGCCCCAGAGCCCGAGCAGCCGTCTCCGCTGCCTGCAGCTACCGCGCCCACGTCCGAGGCGCTTTCCCTGCCTGCAGCTCCCGGGCAGGCGCCCCCTCTGCAGCCTGCAGCTCCAGTCCCTGGCCCCACTCCAGTCCCTTCTCCCCCTGTGACTCTGGTACCCTCACCCCGACGAGCCCGACCCCGGCCGCGGGTCCTTATGTCTGTGTCCCATAAGGGGAGAGGACACAGACGCACGGCTGGGGTCCCACCCGCCCAGCCCCCTGGCTCGCCCTCCCTCGCCGGCGCTAGGGCTTGGTCGGCACCTGCGGGTCCTGGCCCTCCGGGTCGGCTGTCGTCTGCGGGTCCCCCTCCGCGGCCTCGTCGCCCTGCCTCGGTCCCTCCTCCGGCGTCTTATCGGTTGCCTGCGGGCCCCCCGACGGCGGCTCCTCATTCGCCTGCTGGTCCTCCCGCTCTGGCGTGTCGGAGGACGTCGCCGTCTGCTGCGGCTCCCCCTCTCTCCTTGCCCTCGCCAGGGTCCCTTCCAGCTCCTTCGTCCCCTTCCCTGGTCTCCCCTCCGACTCCCTCCTTCGTCCCTGCGTCTGTCCCTCACCCCGTCTCCTCGGCCCCTCCGGCTCCGGCCTCCCGGCCGCCTGCAGCCCTTCCGGCTGCCTCCCGTCGCCCGCTGGGTCTCCCTCGGGCTCCTCTTGGTTCCCCCTCCTTCTCTCCCTGGCCTCCCGTCTTTGTCCCTCCTGCCTCTGCTCCCCCTCGCTTTGTTCCTCCTGTCTCTGTCCCTCCTCTCTTTGTCCCTCGTCCCTCTGGCTTCTGCTCCTCTTTCCCCGATGTTCCCTTCGTTCACTCCCGGTCCTTTTGTCCTGCCTGTTCCCTCCGTGTCCCCCTTTCTGATCTGTTTCTCTGCCTTTCCTGTCTTATGTCAAGTCTTGTCCTGGCTCCTTCCCCTGTGCCAGTTCTGTCTGTCCGTTCTGTTCCCTGTCCCTCATTAATGAGGTTTTATATAGATATACATATATGCCCGGCTTGTCCGCTCCTCGTGTGTGCCACGCCCCCTGATTACCCACGTGTGCTTCCCTGATCGTCTCCTGCTTTGCCCGATTACTTTGATTAGTCATGACCTATTTTAAGTCCTGGTCTTACCTGTTTGCCCTGTCCGTCATTGTAGTTTGTCAATGCCTGCGTTCCGTCCTGCTCTACCCGCTCCGTTTCCCCGATTAAAGACCCGTTTTCACAAACACAAAAAAAACTATATGTATACATATACATACACTGAACAAAAATATAAACGCAACACTTTTGTTTTTGCTCCCATTTTTCATGAGATGGACTTAAAGATCTACAATTCATTCCAGATACACAATATTACCATTTCTCTCAAACATTTCTCACAAATCAGTCTAAATGTGTGATAGTGAGCACTTCTGCTTTGCTGAGATAATCCATCCCACCTCACAGGTGTGCCACATCAAGATGCTGATCTGACATCATGGGTAGTGCACAGGTGTACCTTATACTGCCCACAATAAAAGGCCACCCTGGAATGTGCAGTTTTGTCTCACAGCAAAATGCCACAGATGCCACAAGCATTGAGGGAGCGTGCAATTGGCATGCTGACAGCAGGAATGTCAACCAGATCTGTTGCTCGTGCATTGAATGTTCATTTCTCAACCATAAGCCGTCTCCAAAGGCGTTTCAGAGAATATGGCAGTACATCCAACCGGCCTCACAACCGCAGACCACGTGTAACCACACCAGCCCAGGACCTCCACATCCAGCAGGTTCACCTCCAAGATCGTCTGAGACCAGCCACTCAGACAGATGATGCACGGCCCCATGTTGCAAGGATCTGTACACAGTTCTTGGAAGCTGAAAATGTCCCAGTTCTTGCATGGCCAGCATACTCACCGGACATGTCACCCGTTGAGCATGTTTGGGATGTGCTTGACCGGCGTATACGACAGCGTGTACCAGTTCCCACTAATATCCAACAACTTCGCACAGCCATTGAAGAGGAGTGGACCAACATTCCACAGGCCACAATTGACAATCTGATAAACTCTATGCGAAGAAGATGTGTTGCATTGTATGAGGCAAATGGTGGTCACACCAGATACTGACCGGTTCTGAGTCCCCAGACCCCCAATAAAGCAAAAAACTGCACATTCCAGGGTGGCCATTTATTGTGGGCAGTATAAGGTACACCTGTGCACTACCCATGATGTCAGATCAGCATCTTGATGTGGCACACCTGTGAGGTGGGATGGATTATCTCAGCAAAGCAGAAGTGCTCACTATCACACATTTAGACTGATTTGTGAGAAATGTTTGAGAGAAATGGTAATATTGTGTATCTGGAATGAATTGTAGGTCTTTAAGTCCATCTCATGAAAAATGGGAGCAGAAACAAGAGTGTTGCGTTTATATTTTTGTTCAGTATATATATTTATGGGTGTATCGAGACTAGATGGTCAGTATGGATAACTAAGGTGCACTAAAACTGGGTGAGCAGGCAAGGCATGTCACCCAGGTTGTGTGACAATTATTTTATATAAATGTATATATGTATATATATATTCCATCCACCATCCCTCCTTTACAGAGAACTGCGTTATTTTTATTGTCCATTACGAAAAAAATAAAAAAACTATATATATATATATATATATATATACATATATATTTATGGGTGTATCGAGACTAGATGGTCATTATGGATAACTAAGGTGCACTAAAACTGGGTGAGCAGGCAAGGCATGTCACCCAGGTTGTGTGACAATTATTTTATATAAATGTATATATATATATATATATTCCATCCACCATCCCTCCTTTACGGAGAACTGCGTTATTTTTCTTTTCTATTGCTAATAAAAAAACTATATATATGTACATGTATATATATATATATATATATATATATATATATATATATATATATATATATATATGGGTGTATCGAGACTAGATGGTCAGTATGGATAACTAAGGTGCACTAAAATTGGGTGAGCAGGCAAGGCATGTCACCCAGGTTGTGTGACAATTATTTTATATATATGCATATACATATTCCATCCACCATCCCTCCTTTATGGAGAACTGCGTTATTTTTATTGTCTATTGCAAAAAAAAAACAGAAAAACTATATATATATATATATATATATATATATATATATATATATATATATACATATATATTCATGGGTGTATCGAGACTAGATGGTCATTCTGGATAACTAAAGTGCACTAAAATTGGGTGAGCAGGCAAGGCATGTCACCCAGGTTGTGTGACAATTATTTTATATAAATGTATATATATATATATATATATATATATATATATATATATATATATATTCCATCCACCATCCCTCCTTTACGGAGAACTGCGTTATTTTTCTTTTTTATTGCTAATAAAAAAACTATATATATATACATATATATTTATGGGTGTATCGAGACTAGATGGTCATTATGAATAACTAAGGTGCACTAAAATTGGGTGAGCAGGGAAGGCATGTCACCCCGGTTGTGTGACAATTATTTTATATATATATTCCATCCACCATCCCTCCTTTACGGAGGACTGCTTTATTTTTAATATCCATTGCGAAAAAAAAACACAAGAAAAAGAAAAAATATCTATATATATACATATATATATATATATATATATATATGGGTGTGTCGAGACTAGATGGTCAGTATGGATAACTAAAGTGCACTAAAATTGGGTGAGCAGGCAAGGCATGTCACCCAGGTTGTGTGACAATTATTTTATATAAATGTATATATATATATATATATATATATATATATATATATATATATATATATATATATATATTCCATCCACCATCCCTCCTTTACGGAGAACTGTGTTATTTTTCTTTTCTATTGCTAATAAAAAAACTATATATATGTACATATATATATATATATATATGGGTGTATCGAGACTAGTTGGTCATTATGGATAACTAAGTTGCACTAAAATTGGGTGAGCAGGCAAGGCATGTCACCCAGGTTGTGTGACAATTATTTTATATATATGTATATATATATTCCATCCACCATCCCTCCTTTATGGAGAACTGCGCTATTTTTATTGTCTATTGCAAAAAAAAAAAAAAAAAACAAACAATACATATATATACATATATATTTATGGGTGTATCGAGACTAGATGGTCATTATGAATAACTAAGGTGCACTAAAATTGGGTGAGCAGGCAAGGCATGTCACCCCGGTTGTGTGACAATTATTTTATATATATATTCCATCCACCATCCCTCCTTTACGGAGAACTGCGTTATTTTTATTGTCCATTGCGAAAAAAAAAAAACTATATATATACATATATATTTATGGGTGTATCGAGACTAGTTGGTCATTATGGATAACTAAGTTGCACTAAAATTGGGTGAGCAGGCAAGGCATGTCACCCAGGTTGTGTGACAATTATTTTATATATATGTATGTATATATTCCATCCACCATCCCTCCTTTACGGAGAACTGCGTTATTTTTCTTTTCTATTGCTAATAAAAAAACTATATATATGTACATATATATATATATATATTTATGGGTGTATCGAGACTAGTTGGTCATTATGGATAACTAAGGTGCACTAAAATTGGGTGAGCAGGCAAGGCATGTCTCCCCAGTTGTGTGACAATTATTTTATATAAATGTATATATATATTCCCTCCACCACCCCTCCTTTACGGAGGACTGCTTTATTTTTAATATCCATTGCGAAAAAAAAACACAAGAAAAAGAAAAAATATCTATATATATACATATATATATATATATATATATATATATATATATGGGTGTGTCGAGACTAGATGGTCAGTATGGATAACTGAGGTGCACTAAAATTGGGTGAGCAGGCAAGGCATGTCACCCAGGTTGTGTGACAATTATTTTATATATATGCATATACATATTCCATCCACCATCCCTCCTTTACGGAGAACTGCGTTATTTTTATTGTCTATTGCAAAAAAAAAAACAGAAAAACTATATATATATATATATATATATATATATATATATATATATATATATATATATATATATATATATATATACATATATATTCATGGGTGTATCGAGACTAGATGGTCATTATGGATAACTAAAGTGCACTAAAATTGGGTGAGCAGGCAAGGCATGTCACCCAGGTTGTGTGACAATTATTTTATATAAATGTATATATATATATATATATATTCCATCCACCATCCCTCCTTTACGGAGAACTGCGTTATTTTTCTTTTCTATTGCTAATAAAAAAACTATATATATATACATATATATTTATGGGTGTATCGAGACTAGATGGTCATTATGAATAACTAAGGTGCACTAAAATTGGGTGAGCAGGCAAGGCATGTCACCCCGGTTGTGTGACAATTATTTTATATATATATTCCATCCACCATCCCTCCTTTACGGAGGACTGCTTTATTTTTAATATCCATTGCGAAAAAAAAACACAAGAAAAAGAAAAAATATCTATATATATATATATATATATATGGGTGTGTCGAGACTAGATGGTCAGTATGGATAACTAAAGTGCACTAAAATTGGGTGAGCAGGCAAGGCATGTCACCCAGGTTGTGTGACAATTATTTTATATAAATGTATATATATATATATATATATATATATATATATATATATATATATTCCATCCACCATCCCTCCTTTACGGAGAACTGCGTTATTTTTCTTTTCTATTGCTAATAAAAAAACTATATATATATGTACATATATATATATATATGGGTGTATCGAGACTAGTTGGTCATTATGGATAACTAAGTTGCACTAAAATTGGGTGAGCAGGCAAGGCATGTCACCCAAGTTGTGTGACAATTATTTTATATATATGTATATATATATTCCATCCACCATCCCTCCTTTATGGAGAACTGCGTTATTTTTATTGTCTATTGCAAAAAAAAAAACAAAAAAAACTATATATATATACATATATATTTATGGGTGTATCGAGACTAGATGGTCATTATGAATAACTAAGGTGCACTAAAACTGGGTGAGCAGGCAAGGCATGTCACCCAGGTTGTGTGACAATTATTTTATATATATGTATATATATATTCCATCCACCATCCCTCCTTTATGGAGAACTGCGTTATTTTTATTGTCTATTGCAAAAAAAAAAACAAAAAAAACTATATATATATATACATATATATATATGGGTGTATCGAGACTAGAAGGTCATTATGCATAACTAAAGTGCACTAAAATTGGGTGAGCAGGAAAGGCATGTCACCCCAGTTGTGTGACAATTATTTTATATATATGTATATATATATATATATATTCCCTCCACCACCCCTCCTCTACGGAGGACTGCTTTATTTTTATTTCATTGCAAAAATAAAAAATTTTAAAACACAAAAAAAAAAAAAAAACGAAAATAATAATAATAAAAATAATTTTGAATGTGTATTCAAATAAGTTTGAATGTGTGTGAACTATATATAAATATATATATACACATGCATATACAGAAATATATACACACACACACATATATATATATACACACACACACACAGACACACACTCACATAAACACATACACACACTGTGTACAGTCTTATGCAAAGGTTTGGCACCCCTTGACAAATAACATCTTTTCAATTACAAAAGCAACAATATCAGTTAATACAGTCTCTTTAGGAACTGGGGGAAAAATACACAATATTTTCAGCAAACATTGATGAATAGTTACTTTTTATGCCATAAATTGAACAAAATTACAAAATAAAAACATTATTATGGCACTCTGCAAAAGTTTGGGCACCCTACGTAATCAGTACTTAGTAACACCTCCTCTGCCAGATATCACAGCTTACAAGCGCTTCTTATAGCCAGCTGAAAGGCTTTCAGTTCTTGTACTTGGGATTTTCTCACATTCTTCCTTGCAAAAGGCTTCTAGTTCTGTAATATTCTAATATATCAAGGCTGTATTGTCAAATAGGAGATCGGCAGCATTCTCCCACCTGAGAAAAACTGTACTACAATGCCTTGATAGTGTGTAGAAACACACTCGTCAGCTCTAGTCCTCCTGTAACAACGCAAAAGGACTGGCAACCCTCAGGTATTTATGCGTGCGATTGTATGATAAATTCACCCTGACAGTCTCACACTTCTCTTGGTACCAACAGGTCTCATGGAATATATAAAAGGCAACTGCAACAATTATACTCGGCACTAAACATCGAGGCACGGAAATGCAGCAGAGCTTGTGTATTTCTCAGGATGCATTCTAGTAAAAATGCCCGGAAAATGAGCTAAAGACATATTTCAAGGGGCACTATATAAAACCGATGGAAATTTTACTGATTAAATAAAAGGAAAAGCATCGTTTGAAAAATCACAAATGTTTCTAAGATTCAATGCATCGCTTTTTGACCACATCATAGCGATGAACACATCATTGTTCCTGACAATGTCCTAATACAGAAATAAAACTTTATGTTGGTAAACTCAAAAAGCCTTCAGCTGTCACACTGGCTAACGATCTCAAACGATTATAAAGCAGCATTTTGAAAAGCGCTGTTTTAAAATAACAGATACAACACTTACCTTGTCTTCTGGCCAAATGCTTTTCACGGCTTGGCACTCCAACGGTGCTGAAACGAAATTTGTATTTCCTCCTACCTCGTTGGCCCTTCAGTTCTTCTTTTCTCCCTTTGGATGTTTTTTTCCTTCTTCTTTGGATATTGTTTTTTATTTTTGTTTGTTTTTTTTTACTTTGCATGTTTTTCCTTCTTCGGATATTATTTTTTTTGGCTTATTTTTTAGACGATGTTTTTTTCGTCTTCTTTAAAAATTGATTTTTTTCGTCTTCTTTAAATATTGTTTTTTTTTTCATCCTTTTGATGTTGTTTTACGGAACAAGAGCCGTACAGTGCTACTCTATCAGGAGGTAGCGCCAACTGAACCGCCTTGAAGCAGTACCCAGCTCTTTTATAGGGAGCGTCAACCCGAAGTCAAGTTCTAGAACGTTGCACTCACTTTTCATTGGTTTCCCAGCTATGCTGTCAGAATAATGTTTGCTGATTGGTCGAAAATTTTAAAACGTACCCGAGTACTGTAAAAAAAAACTCAAGATCTTGCTACCCTACGGAGCACCCATAAGGTGATTTTTTTTTATACGTTATATGCAGCTATTTGTAGCAGGCCGTAATTAGACTAATCCACCCTTTGTCAATAAAGCCAACAAGAGAACAGGTTGCCCAAAGTTTGCTCAGGTACACGCCACAGCACAACCTTAAAAACACATCCAGCACAAATCACACTAGTGAATGACACAGCAATCACAGCAATAAAAAAGACCCCTATGGGCAATCCAGCACCCAGACTACAGGTGCCAAAAGGCCCAGCCTGCCTAATAATGAACCCAAAATATACATACAACAAAGAAAAAGACACAAACAAAAAAGAAAATAAAACTAGCCAGCTGCTCCCACTAAACCCCGCTCCCGAGGCCACTAAGCCGGCTGGCTTGATAATACACGATACAACCTCAGATAAAACATATTAAAGCAACACCAGGGAGGTTTACAACCTGATCCTTAAATTATCGACCCGTAATTCCACCTTGAAAACCCCTAAAGAACAGTAGTTTACCCCATGACTCACTGCCCCATTCAAACAAAAAAAAAACAGGTTTTTGGGGTAACCTTTAGGTCAGCTCTTCAAAACCAGGTATGAGGACTCTTCAGCTAATCAGTCCTCTAATTAGAAATCTAATTAGGGAGTTGCAGCGAAAACCTGCATACACACCGGCCCTTTGCGGATAAGATTGTTCACCCCTGAAACAAG
This sequence comes from Brienomyrus brachyistius, assembly GCF_023856365.1. Lineage (NCBI taxonomy): Eukaryota > Metazoa > Chordata > Actinopteri > Osteoglossiformes > Mormyridae > Brienomyrus > Brienomyrus brachyistius. Next base: position 77,862 of record NW_026042453.1, read on the forward strand.
CAAACAGAAAGGCTGCTACACTGCAAATTCAATATGCCCGCCGATGCTCCACCAAATCTATCAGGACCCTGCCTGTCTTTCCCGTGCCTGCTCCTTTGCCAATATGCCCTACCATCGGAACATGCACAGCCATCTCGCCCCGGCTATGCCTCCAGTCCGAACTGCAGTTCCTATACCTGCCTATAATTGCCTGGCTACAATCCATCCCCCAAAATGAAATTGATGACCCAACGATCACAGCTAAGAATTCTATCCCCAAACCACTGGTCTTCCTCCCCAACCGAACGATCATTCACTGACCGTGGTAACTTATAAGGGTTGGTATGATGACCAGTGGTGGACCTCACCGAACGTTTAACTGGTCTCTACACCTCGGGGGGGACATAACCTCCTCCATTATACGAGGCCTACTTGTGGATGCTCTATTGCGACCCCTCCCACCAGCCCTGTCCCCGTAAAATCACAGAGTCCTCATCCGATTCCATTTCTGTTGCCCCTGTGGGCAACCCAGACTCAGGAGACATTACCAGAACATCTTCCCCTGACATAACAACCCCCTGTGGTACTGGACGCAACTCTGTTCGGTGAACTTGACGGACAACCCCGTCCCCCTCCATTGGAGTTGCAGAGTAAACTGCACCCTGATCTTGGGGACACCGAACTACCATATACAAACAGGCATCCCAATGATCCTGTATTTTACCTCGAACATGGTTCCGCAAACACACCAGCTGACCTTCATCAAACCCCTAATCATTAACCAACTCATTGTGTTTCCGATTTCGTGGTGTGGCTTGTTCCTCCAACTAAGCCTTCACATACTCTTGAAGCACCTGCAAACTTTCCTGATGGTTTTGTACCCATTCCTCCAAAGGTCCACCATACTGACTGATCCCGGCAGGAGCCTGAAGATAGTGTATCGGTAATCGAGGCTCACAGCCAGACCTTAAATAAAAAGGCATCATCCAGTCATTTGGTGGGGTGTAGTATTGTAAGCTTCTCTGCTGGAGGAAGTGTGTGAAGCAAATTGTGCAAAAAAAATATTAAAGCAACACCAGGGAGGTTTACATCTAGATCCTTAAAATGATCGACCTGCAATTCCACCTTGAAAATCCAATTACCATATAAAGGATACAAGATGTAAAGATGACAAATGACATGGCACACATTTGTTGTTTAGACTGTTGTGTCAGGTTAATTGAAAGCTGAAGGATCTTAGTGTTTACTAGTCTAAGTAACAGAATGTCTAAACACTGTGCTTGCCTTTATGGGTTTTTAAGCAGAACATATAGGTATAGAAACATATTAACATTACGTTTCACGATTCACTGACTGGAGAATAGGAGAATATACACATCAATATTACTACTTAAGTTAACTAACCCTAATCCCAACCCCTATTGGCACGGAGCCCGCCAGGGTTCAGGTGAGATATAAATCTGTAATCTGTATCAATGGTTTTGCTATCCATACCCACCCTATTAATGTTAGCTTCCCAGGGTTTCTTGTTAGACAAGCTCTGTGTCTCTCTATACCCCCATTTACTGCACGACTGATTGTCCATTTATAAAGAATCAAATAGGGTGAAGATGGTTTTAGTTTACAATTACTCTGGAAGGTGACCAGATTAAAAAAAACTAAATACCATGCCTACGTGTATGTAATCTCCATCACAGTCCCCATTTTCCCCATAATCCTCGTTTTGATAGTGCCAATTTGTGTAATGTGAGTTTTTTTTTTTTTAAAAAAACTGTTATAGAAGAACATACTGGATGCCACATGTGTACAATTACCCCTTTCTAATTAGTGGGGTCCGTTGTGTCAGCTACAGCCTTTACTAACATACACATAAGTATACAGTCTTACAGCACTTTTGTTTTCCTTTTGTATTTAATGGTTTTCCATTTAGGGGGCAGCATGGTGGTGCAGTGGTTAGCACTGTTTCCTCACACCTCTAGGGCCCGGGTTCGAGTCTCCACCTGGGTCACATGTGTGTGGAGTTTGCATGTTCTACCCATGTCATCGTGGGGTTTCCTCCGGGTACTCTGGTTTCCCCCACAGTCCAAAAACATGCTGAGGCTAATTGGAGTTGCTAAATTGCCCATAGGAGTGTATGCGTGAGTGAATAGTGTGTGAGTGTGCCCTGCGATGGGCTGGCCCGCCATCCTGAGTTGTTCCCTGTCTCGTGCCCATTGCTTCCGGGATAGGCTCCGGACCCCCCGCGATCCAGTAGGATAAGCGGTTTGGAAAATGGATGGATGGATGGACAGTTTTCCATTTGAGGAATTAGCAAAAAACTGCAGTGCATGATGGGTAGGATCTAAAGGCTGCCTAACGCCCTTAATTTGTTTGCAATTTCGCCAGGTAGGCTACCTTCTTTAAACTGCGTTTTGCTAGACTACACATTTCGAGATGTTTTATTGTAGTCTTGGTAAATATATATATATAGTTTAGCCTAACCCAGCCACTTAAGGGAGCAAGCCAGCTCAGGTAGGTGCCAGTCCCAAGCCCGGATTAATGGAGAGGGTTGGCGTCAAGAAATAAAGAGAAATAAAGACAACTAATACTCCTAGTTTGCGAGATCTGACTGCAATGGCAGCACTGCTACAAGGGTGTGGATAAATCTATACAAATATCACCTGCATGCACATTACTTCTTTTACAATAACCAACTCCTGATCCATACTGTTAGTCGTGAAAAAAAAAACTATCGTGTACATAGAGGCCCTGTGTAAAAAGATAACTGCCAAGGAAAAGATCAAAAAACATTTATTTCAAGGATACAAAGTTTTTATGGTCATGTACAGTGTACAGTGCAATTCTTATTTGATTAACTTGAATGTCTCCACAGACTAGACGATTAAACAAATAAAGCAGCGCAACATTACAATAACTAATAACAAATAAACAAAGCTCACGAGTACTATTACAGTATTTATATCATTTATTTAAACTTAATTTTACCAGGTAAATTAACTACAAAGCAGTTACCACTGCTTTACCTGCTTCTCGGGAGAAATAGCAGATATACGTCATGTATGTGACTAAATTCTTAAACCAATAAGGGCAAAGTTGTGTCGTAATGGAGGCGGATCCAGTTTGTGCAGCCGGTTAAAGACACTACGGGCATGTAAATGGAGAACGAAATTATAGTTATAATTCGGCGTGTTCGCGAAAACGACTTCATTTATTTTCTTATTGATTTATCGACAGACCATCATACTTTTTAGACGTTATAATAACAACACTCTATTGATCCCCAAAGAGAGAAATTCTCTCCTTGCCTGCCCCCTCTTACTGTCCATGATACACAAGCACATATGTAGAAAAAACGTCAGCTTGGAAGCCAAGGCTGGACTTAACCTACTCTATTCTGGTATTCTGTTCTCCCAAGTAAGGCATCCCAAGTTCGAATCCAACTTCCGACAAAAGTTCTTCAATCGCTACAGCACAATTTGAGCCACTGATCGGCTTTAATTGCTTTGTTTTATTTTTGCGTTTCAGGCAAAACTACATAACACTTAAAGACACTACGGGCATGCAAATGGAGAACGAAATTATAGTTATAGCGAATCTCCTACACACAATACCAAGGTTACCGAACTTTGGTCAGCTGGCCGGAGTGAGACGTTCAATTCCCGTAAGATTTCTTTGCGCCAGCCTGAGAGTCTGAAAACACGTCACACCAGATGCATGAGAGATGGAAACCTGGGATATTCAGTCGAATCAGATCAAATATGATGCTAAGTTAGTACTAAGTTAAAATATGTTCCGCACTTGTAACATGCACCCATGATTTGGAACAGCAGCATACCTGTCAAGGTTTGGATTTGAAAATAAAGGAAATTTTCCGGCACCCGCCGTGAGCCATCCCACCACCGCAACCAGGCTCCAGTATCCCTTACATTTTAAGACAGGAAATATAAAATAATATAAATTATATAAAATATAATATAAATATAAATATAAATATATAAAATATATAAAATATATTTTTGGCCACAACCGGGATTCGAACCCCAGTCTCTCGTGTGAAAGGCGGCGGCGATCTTACCACTACACTATCCAGCAACTATATAATATAAGGGAGATTTACGGGAAAATACTAATACGGGAGGACGGCGGGAAAGAGAAGTAAAATACGGTAGTTTCCCGGCCAAAACGGGAGACTTGACAGCTATGGCTGTCTCTGGCCACGCCCCCTACAGTCGGTCCGGCCCCTGTTCGCGTGTTCGCGAAAACGACTTCATTTATTTTCTTATTGATTTATCGACAGACTTTTTAGACGTTATAATAACAACACTCTATTGATCCCCCTCTTACTGTCCATGATACACAATGACGAGACACATGTTCACTAATGACGAGAACTATTCTATTTTTCATGCCGGGGGTCCTTCAAATCTTACATTTACAAATCTTGTTCTTGTTCTCTGCTTTCTCCTTTCTCGTTCCCGTAGATATATATTATTATACGGAGATTTACGGAGTCTTCAAAGACGGTCCGGCTCCAGCTCAAGGATCACTGTTGCTGTGGTGTAGATCAGCTGATCTGTAGTAGTCTTCTACGTACATCTTCTAGTAGACCTTCTGAGGGTACTTCACGCATTCTTGGTCGGAGGGTCCAGGTTTCCAGCTTAGCTTATTTCTTATTTCTCAGGTCAGCTGCTCTTGTTTGGGATGTGCTTGACCGGCGTATACGACAGCGTGTACCAGTTCCCACTAATATCCAACAACTTCGCACAGCCATTGAAGAGGAGTGGACCAACATTCCACAGGCCACAATTGACAATCTGATAAACTCTATGCGAAGAAGATGTGTTGCATTGCATGAGGCAAATGGTGGTCACACCAGATACTGACCGGTTCTGAGTCCCCAGACCCCCAATAAAGCAAAAAACTGCACATTCCAGGGTGGCCTTTTATTGTGGGCAGTATAAGGTACACCTGTGCACTACCCATGATGTCAGATCAGCATCTTGATGTGGCACACCTGTGAGGTGGGATGGATTATCTCAGCAAAGCAGAAGTGCTCACTATCACACATTTAGACTGATTTGTGAGAAATGTTTGAGAGAAATGGTAATATTGTGTATCTGGAATGAATTGTAGGTCTTTAAGTCCATCTCATGAAAAATGGGAGCAGAAACAAGAGTGTTGCGTTTATATTTTTGTTCAGTATAGAATAAGCCCAGATTTATGTTTATTCAGTGGAGATAAGTACAACCTCTAAAGATAGGCCTACACCCGTTTTGGCAGTGTCTCCGGATCCCATGACAAATAATGCCTTCAGTACATCCTCCTCAACCCACACTGAAAGCAGAAGTGCTATGGGCTTTGCAAACGGTTTGCCGACATCACTCCTATACGTCCAATGATGACATTCACACCGTCTCCAGGGTGATGTTCCCTGACTCGCAGGGTCACTTGTGGTAAAGATAAAACCGCTTTTCTTGCGCGATTTGGACTCGCTCCATATATTAAAAGGGAGCTTCGTTGTCATGTTTGACGTAAGTATGAACAGGACCATCAAAAGAAAACAACTGGATGTGCATGTCAGGTATTGGGTGAATTATGAGAATGGCTCTCGAGTGCAGTCCTGGTTCTGGGATCACAGTACATGAGCCACTCCACCGCTGAAGACTTACTGGAGAAGTTTAAGGTAAGCCATTCAATAACATTTAAACTCATTAACGAACCCATGATTTTTAAATATCCATGGTTTATCTTTACATGTGTTTAAATGGGAGAACCATATTTATTGGTAAGCATATTTTAAAGATTTTATTGCTGCTTCATGGCTTTTGCTGCAAAAAAAATAGTTCATTGAGGAAATAGAATGTTTAAGTGTTGTGTAGCAACATGTACAGCTGTTGTACAGGCAAAAACTCTGGCTCAGTCCAAAGGAGGTGGATATAGGAATGGCTGTCATCAAGGTGGGACTTCTGTGAATTCACTGGTATCTTTACATACAAATGTATCAAACAATTGTGAAGTAAAAAATATGTGAATAACATGGAGTTTGAGCTGGTTTGATATGTACAGCTGAGGTAGTGTTAACCTTGGGCTGAGTGTGCAGAAAGATTCTGGAAATTTGACAAACCATCTTTTTGTCAGAGACAGTCAGGAGCCAAAGGCAGTGGAAGTGACCTTGGTGTCCTTCAGATTAAAAAAAATTGCCAGATTGTGCTCTCAAAAATGTGCAAAAAGGCCTTGGATAAATGCCCTCTGAAGTACTCGATTGTACATGAGATGACGTGCTTGGACCCAAACAAAATGCACACCAGCCAGATAACTGCCAGCAGAAAAGGAGAAATCTCATGCAGAAGTTTGCGCAGGAGAATCGGTTGGCAGGCAGGATATCTGCTGGTAAATCATAGGATAAGAATAGGATAGTTCAGAATATTATTTTTAAATTATGCTTTTCTTTTTTCACATCTAACTGAATCAGGGACGGATTACAAACCGGGTTAGCGGGGCCGCTGCCCAGGGGCCCTTGGGGTGCAGGGGGCCCGTGGGCCCCAAGCCCAAAACAATTTGCAACGCTTATCAGCAATGTATTTTCGTTTGTCTATTTTAGAGGGCCTACATTCTTTGATCCTCTGCCTACAAGGTCCCCTGACCCTATAGGGAGGGTGTTTGGCTGCCAAGGGCCCTTGACTTGTGGTGGTTGTGGTGGTGGTGCAGGTGGTGGTGGTGGGGGGGGGCCTCGCGAACGTTTTACCCAGGGGCCCACACAACCCATAATCCGTCCCTGAACTGAATAGTGTTAACACGTAGATTTTAGCAGTATTTAGAAGACCGACTCTTGGTGTTTGAAAAGAAGCATCAGCCCAGTTATATTTTCTTTGATGAGCCTAGAGATATCTCAAGATTAAATTAAAATGATTGCACATTTATGGTATCATAGGAAAATTGGGTTATAAATCACTTTCCTATTCTACATGTGATTCTGTGTATTGACATTGTTGATCTGCATCTAATCTACTGTAATTAATGTAATTACAGGTGATGCAATATCCCAGCAGTCTGATAATCACCTGCACAATGAGGCAAAAGGCTTGGATTTTATATCCTTCATTCCTTCAGCACCATCCAAAGTTGATGTCTTTTTACATCAAAAAGTTAGTGGGCCTTATCCTGACCTCTGGATGTTCTGCAAGAACTTGCTGCTGCTGTCCTATGGGCAAGCCGAAGTGGAACGAATAGAGGTGGAGACCTGCAACTTATCAGAGGAAACAGTTGTTGCACAGAGGCTTATATGCGACCATGTCAGAGTGTGTGGGGGAGCAACCAAAGCGCCTCTGACCAAAGGTGAAAGATGAGCGAAAAGCAAAAAAGAAAACTTGAGGAACTCAAGAGGAAGAGAGTCTCACTGGAAAGTGTATGTGAGAGTTTACAAAAGGATGCTGAGCACATGGCAGAGGAAGCAGAGAGTGCTGCTGGAACCAAAAGGGCAACATTACTTACCAAGTCCAATACTCTGAGCCGACGAGCGAAGGAGGAGAAAGAGCAGTTGGTGGTCTTAAATGCAGATACTGAAGAATAGGCTACTGAACTGTGACTCCTAACACATCAAGAGTGAATCGGTGGAAACAAAAATATTTAGGTTCTTTGCATTTTTGGAGTATTTTACTTTCTGTGCCTGTTTGTACATTGTTCACAGCCATAATACTTTATAATTACAAGGTAGTTTTATGTTAGAGCTCTTGCTCCAATAAATATGTGCCTTGTAATTAACTAAATTCTAGGCTATTCAGTTTTTTTTGCCCTCGTGATGGTCGTGGGTTGTGAAAAAAGCCTTCTTCTTAGGGGTACCGCTGGGGCCAGCCGGGCGTATGTCGTGGCTTCAGTGAGTACTTATGTTTGTCATGCTGCCTGTGTACTTTATAGCGGCACAACATATTTCTGCAAATTGCATGCGTCAAATTGTCTGTCTCTCTTAAAAAATATGAAGTGTCACCAAAATTTTAAACGGGGAATCAATCTCAATGAAAAATATTCGTCAAGTAACGTTTCTAAAATAATATAGACATACTAATAATTATATATTAATAAATCGGATGAACGATGCATCCCAAATTGTATCCGCTGCGCACTTCTTAATCAGGGCAATCGCATCGTGGAGGTTTCTGCAGACGCCCAAAAAGACTTACTTAAGAAAACTGTTGCATGATAATTTGTACCATTTTCAAGGGTGGGGGGCGTGCAGTAGATGCCCCCTTTATTTTTGTGCTTCTGCCGTTCAAACCGAGCAGCACTGAGTTTGTCATGGCACCTGACGCCAAATCTACTGCTTAGCTGCTACAGACAGAACTATCTTCAAATCACCACTAGGGGGTGTCAATGCTGCAGCTTCGTTCTATGGTTGATCTTTTTCAAAGACAGTTTTTTTTCTCTCTCTCCACATAATCAACTTAACTGATTAGCGTGCTTTCATAGTAATGGTTTTTAATCCGTGTTAATCTTCTGAACAATGACTAGTAAAGGTTCTATGAGGTTGTCCTACTTACTATGGATTTTAAGTTTTTTATCAAGGTGTTAAAACGTACCACAGTTGCCAGTCCTGTGTTTTATGTCTAGCAATTTGTACAGTTTCTTCAGTATAAACACATGCCATGATCTGTGAGAATCTCCTCCAGAACTCTGCATTTCCTCAAGATCTTTTTGTAATATTGCATCATGGCACTGCTCAGAACAACACAGATGGTGCATAACAACACAAGGGAGTACAAGACAACATGGTGCAGAAACAGTGCGATACAAAGCAGGACAAAACTGGATGATACGTGGTCAGTGGTGGATAAAGTGCAGTAACAGCTGTACAGTGCAGCTGCCGTGGAAATGACTGTTACAGGGGATGCAAAAGCTGCAGGTTTGAATTGTTTGGCGAATGAAGCTGTTCATGAATCTGCTAGTCAGTGTTTGTGGATGGTGGTCAGAGTCCTGGATTATAGACTGAACCTTGTTACTGTGGCAGTTAAAGTACAGCTGGTCAATGGAGGGCAGTTCAGTGCGAATGATGTTCTTAACAGACTTCGCAATGTACTGCCTTCCTGTCATGTGGCTCCACCATACCATAGTACTACTGTAAGAACTAGGGATGTAACGATACATTCAACTCACCATTTGATACGATTCACGATTCTGAGTTCACGATACAATTTTCTCATTTTTTGCAGAATGAGCTGCAGACAAATATATTCAAAAATATTCTTATATTTATCTTTCTGAACTGTTGACACTGTTGTGAACAGTGCAACTGAATTTGAATAAAATACTGTTGAAAAAAATCCCAAATCAAAATAAGTAAATAAAAAAAAATAAATCAAATAAATAAGCTAAGGTTTGCATGTGCAGCTTTTTAGCGTGCTTTGCCCTTTTAATAATCTTCACTCAGCTCACGGTGGTGCCAGTGGACCTGTTTGTGTATGTTATCAGTCTATTACAATGTTTGCATGCAGTTTATGTCTTGTCTGTGCTTTTCTCGCTGTTTCCTCCTCGTTTGTGATTACCGGAAAGCTAATATGCTGCCACACCGCCAATTGAAGATCGGGCGGTGCGTCCATCCATCCATTTTCTGAAACCACTTAATCCCAACTGGGATCGCGGGGGAGACCGGAGCCTATCCCGGGAACAAGGGGCGCAGACAGGAACCAAGCCCAGGCAGTCACCTACACACCGCAGGTCGCACACACTCACACAACTACAGGGCCAATTTAGACTCACCAGTCAACCTATCCTGCATGCTTTTGGACCGTGGGAGGAACCTGGAGTCCCCGGCGAAAACGGGGAGAGCATGCGAACTCCACACAGAAAGGGCCCTGGACCGAAGCCAGCACTAACCACTGTGCCGTCCTCAGTTTCAAATTCATTCATCATCTCGCGTTCGCTCAAAACCAAAAACTGACGTACGATGTCGACGTGATACGCAGTGACATCTGACGTCAAACTCACATTGTGAAATCAAATGTAATATTACACCAGTTTTTCTGTTAAAGTACTGTGAAGTACTCCTACAATAGTGATTCATTTTCCACATCAGCCGGTTTAAATCTTCATGCATTTGCACCGATTTTTAACTGATTTGTGATTCATCATTACATGCCAGGGCCAGCAGCTCTGCATGGCTCGACCCTCATAAACATTCTCCACACATGCTGTTCAGGCAGTGGCCACAGAAATTCCCCCAGTGAACTTTATGCTTTCTGTCGGAGAGTATGCTGTGTTCTGGCCTTAAACCCTGCATACTACTTTGCAGACTTTGATCCTCTTAACAACAATTGGCATTTCTGGTGGCTGAATATCCATCCATCCGTCATCCAACTGCATGCTTAAAAGCTGTGAATAATAGTAATAATTCTTAAAATTGCAACTATCTAGAATTTCAGCCTAGTTACTCAGCTAAATTACTATTTAAACCTAGAATAATTTCTATAAGGGGCGGCATGGTGGTGCAGTGGTTAGCACTGTCGCCTCACACCTCTGGGACCCGGGTTCGTGTCTCCGCCTGGGTCACATGTGTGTGGAGTTTGCATGTTCTCCCCATGTCGTTGTGGGGTTTCCTCTGGGTACTCCGGTTTCCCCCCACAGTCCCAAAAACATGCTGGGGCTAATTGGAGTTGCTGAATTGCCCGTAGGTGTGTGTGTGTGAGTGGATGGTGTGTGAGTGTGCCCTGCGATGGGCTGGCCCCCCATCCTGGGTTGTTCCCTGCCTCGTGCCCATTGATTCTGGGATAGGCTCCGGACCCCCCGCGACCCAATAGGATAAGCGGTTTGGAAAATGGATGGATGGATAATTTCTATATGTGTGATAGAATCAAAAAATATTTTGTTTTACATATAAATCTTCACAAGGTGTATTACACATGGTATTCCCCAGACACCGCCACCCCAACAGATGCTTTGTTTGTTAAGACAATAGCTCAGAAAGTGGTTGATCGATCTTTTGCAGCTTTTACCAAGGTTTGTACAAGCCAAAATTAAATTTTGAAACGGATCCCTGCCACACCCTGCCCTCCTGAACCTCCCGTTTCCTCCCTAGTGTGGTATAACGTGCCATGCCTGTTCCGCGTTTGTTTTACCTCTCCTTCCTGCCCTTGTGTTACTCATTTCAGGTGCCTCTAGTTTGCTCCCTGCTTAGCCTTGTATAAATGTGCTTCTCAGTCCTGCCTTTAATGTTGCTGCTGCTGTTTGCCTGTGTGTTCTTCCCTGCTTATGATTCCCCCGTGATCCAGTTGTGATCCAGTTGTCTTCATATCATGTATTCACATTCCTCAGCTGAGAGTGAACAAAGTTCTGTGGAAAGTATCTGACTACAGATAGACTTTCACCCAGTTCTCTGCGGGAGCTCTGATTACAGAGTGACTCCCCGACTACTTCTGAAGCCCTTCCTTAAGTATCCAGACCAGGTGATGGCATGTTTCTGAAGACTGACTAATTTCGGTCAATGGTTAATTTTAGGGGCATTGCTGACCTTGGTTCTCAAGTCCCCAGCCAATCAGATCACTTTAGGGGGTGGTTGTAATTCCCTTGTTCTACCATGAGAGAATCTCTCTCAGTTTGGTGGGTTGAGCCGAAGTTTCTGTATTTCTCTTAGGAAAAGCTATACTGCCTTAAATCTGAGAGTATAATACTCCTCGTCTCATGCCTATTCAAACGAGACCAAACATGCGTGTATTTGTCCCTAACATCTATGTGTGCTGAGTTATCCTGTTTATAGTGGAAAAGGTGTCTGTGTCTGGAGGCTGACAGCTGTTGTTGCTGTGGATTGATTGTGGAACTCTGGTCACTCCGGGGGTGAAAGGTCTTGCTTTTTCTGTGCTGCTCCAGTTATTCCTATCCAGTCTCTCAGGAGCCGGCAGGCCTTTGCCTTCCTTAAAAGGGGTGGTTTGACGAGTTGAGTCCAGTCTTGCCTGGGCCAGCGGAGCTCTGAAATAGACTGATGCAGGCTGATCAGAGTTGGGGCCTGCAGGACCTATAAGTTTTATGTCCTTACAGAATGTAAGTGGCATCATACTAAACTAGTGGTGTTCGAACTAGCATGGAAAGAGGCTATGGGTAGCTACAAAAAGGCTCTTAGTGCCGCCAAATCATCTAGTATCTATCAGAACTAATTGAAATAAACAAAAATAATCCTAGATTCCTATTTACTATGGTGTCCAAGCTGACTAATAACCAGACCACTGGTTATTTTCCAGTGACGACTTTATGAAACTTTTTGACCAAAAATATGCTCAATTAAACAGAACATTTTGAATATTGAATATTGGTTAACCAGTCAGAACTGATGTACTTAATTTTATCTTCAAATTCATCTACTTGTATGCTAGACCCTGTTCCATCAAAATTATTCAGCGATGCTCCCAGCATTGATTGAACCGCTACTAGCAATAGTTAAACTAAAACATATAATCATATTACCCCAATTTTATCTTCACTGCACTGGCTGCCAGTTAGATTTCGTGTTGACTACAAAACACTGCTCTTAACCTATAAAGCTGTAAATGGTCTTGCACCGCAGTATGTGAGTGACCTCATTTGCGTTCCGAATCATACACTTAGATGACGAGATGGAGGTATTCTATCCGTACCCAGAATAAAGAACATTACCTTTGGGGGAAGAGCATTTGCTCATAAAGCACCACAGCTATGGAATAAACTTCCTATTAGTGTTCGGAACTCAGACACAATCTCTGCTTTTAAGTCAAGGCTTAAGATGTACCTCTTTCGCCAGTCTTTTGGATAGTTAAATCTTCTTTTCTAAGGTGAATGGGAAATCTGGAGGTTCATAGTTATTTGAGATTGAAGGGGAAAGGGGGGATTGGTGCTGTCGTCCTGCCACTCTCGCCGATCACTTAAGCTGTGGATGGGAGGTGGCTTGACGCCAAAACCTCTGTAAACCCTCATGCCTGTGCTTCCTTCCAGGTCACTCTTTTAGGCAGGCTGTCATAGTTGCTTTAGTCCTGCCGGTTAGGTGTAGGGCAATAACTCTTCTCCATCTTCTCTTTTTCGAGCTGATACCGAGCCGACTACACCGTGTGAACCCGCACCTGGACTCCTGGATATAACTACATGAAACCAACTGGGACTTTATAACTATATGAACTCTAATGAATGTCAATGTAAATGCAGTTTCATGCTCCTTGGTCGCCCAGAGGAGGATGGGGTCCCCTTCTGAGTCTAGGTTCCACTCAAGGTTTCTTCCTGCTAGAGGGAGTTTCCTTGCCACTGTCGCCTCAGGCTTGCTTGGTGGGGTTCTGGCCGGTTAAATGTAAAGTGCTTTGTGACAATGCATGTCGTTAAAAGCGCTATATAAATAAAATTGAATTGAATTGAAGTGCTTCCTCAGATTCATTTTTAAATGTTCTCCAGCTAATTTCCACTATGGCCACGAGTTCTAGTATTTTAAATTAATATTGAAATGGTCATTTGGCTGAACAGCATCCCGACCTGTTAGAATCTTATATACCTGGATCATGTCCCCCCATAGTCTCCTTTGCTTGAGGCTAAACAGATTCAGCTCAGCGAACCTCTCCTCATAAGACATTCCTCTAAGTGCAGGAATCATTCTAGTCATCCTACGTTGCACCTTTTCCAAGGCAGCAATGTCCTTCTGAAGGTATGGTGACCAAACCTTGCACACAGTATTCTAGGTGGGATCTTACCAAGGAATTATATAATCGTAGCATCACTTCTCTTGACTTACATCTCTAGGTGTGTGGAGTTTAATCCAACATCCTTTTGCCTTTTTTTTAATGCTTCCCCACACTGGCAAGAGTGGGACATGGAAGTATCAACATACACACCGAGATCTTTCTCGTAATCAGCTACCTTTATTTCAGTGGAACCCATAAAATATCTGTACTTTACTATATTTACTATATTTCTGCTCCCTGCATGGATTACCTTATATTTTATCTATGTTAAATTTCATCTGCCACGTATGAGCCCAGTCGCTAATTAAATCCAGATCCTGTTGTAGCCTCTCTGGACATGAGACATGATCTAACATCAATCAGAAGATACCACACCAGCAGATAATGATTTCTGGAATAGTAAAGTTAAAGGTTGGCTAATAATACCCCTCATCTCTTTTAAAACTATAGATAAGATGCCATCAGGGCCTTGCGATTTATTTATTTTGAGCTTAGCTAGGCTTTGTACCACATCAGCCTCAGTTATACATATATTGGTCATAGACATCGTTGTATTTGTACTAAATGGTGGTAAGCTATTCTACTGTGAACAGCCATTGTAAAATAATCATTAAACTCATTTATATCAATTTCATTTTCAATTATAAGGCCCTTACTATCCTGCAAATGAGTGATTTTCAGCTTTTAGAGCTCTTTCGGAGTTAAAATATTGGAAGAAACTTTTAACGTCATCCTTATAACTGTTATTAACTAAACCTGTAGACTTAGATACTCCTGCTTTATTTTGAAATCATTAGTTAATTTCCATTTGTGGAAGAAAGCCCTTTTGCTCCTGACTTTATTCTTAATTTTCGTAGTAAACCACCTGTGACATCGCGTGCTGGACGAACAGGCAGGAGCGAGGAATCAAGGATCCGGGAAACGGAGAGTCGGGAATGAGGGTTTATTGATGAAAACAGGTACCAACAGCGAGAGATTTCAATGACAGGACTGGGGAAACAGACTTGAATGTGGACTAAATACACAGGACTACTCAAACTGACAGAAAACAGCTGGTTACAATCGGGGCAGCACACATGGTTAATGAGGGGGCGTGGCACACACGAGGATCGTACAAGCAGGTCATGACACCAGCTTGGTTGCAGTTTCCTAGATTTAGTTTTTCTGGAAACGGGTATGAAGTTCTTTTGCACTTGCAACAATGTGCTTTTAAAAAATTCCCATGCCTCTTCCACAGTATTGCTATTTAACTCCATCCGATTTACAGTTTCTAGTTTCAGTCTCATACCATTGAATTACCCTTCCTAACATTGTATACTTTTGTTTTGGACTTGGTTGAAGACTCAGGCAGCAGGAGTTGCCCCAACGTTGGTATGTCCTTATCCATAAGGGGGAGTAAACGTTCTGGTTTCCCGACCTTATAGATGAAGGAGTTGGGGGATGTTGCCCAGTGACCTGCCGGATTCCAGGCAGAACAGGCCTCGCTATGCCACAGCCCTTCAGAGACTGGGCCTTCCGTGCAGAACCTCTGCATCCAAATTAGACCAGTTGTTTAACAAAACCCTAAACATGGGGTTATTTTTGACATGGAACGGGACTTTGATTCAACAACCCATTACTTAGTTGCGGCAAGTACCCAATATCAAGTATAGCTGCAAAGAATCTGCCAGAGATTTTCAGAGAAGTTCCCCAGATGCATGGACTGGACTAAGGTGCGTCAGATTAAACAGGAGCCTGGTAAATTCTGTGAGCCCCACGCCAAGTGACTGATGGAAACATACTCCAGCTACAGTGAGATGGACCCTCCAGCGGACCGAGAGTGGGATTCCCTCTGGGAGCGACAACTCGTGCAGTTGCTGGTGGATGAGCTGCAAACAGACATCAAGAAGGACTTCCAACCTCACAATCATTTACCAAACCACTTCAGGTAACTTGTAAAGATGTAGGTATTGGAGTATTCACACATTCATTTGCAGTGTCCACCTCCTGTCCGGTAAATTTGGCAGGACAAAATTTGAATAACCTATAGGCCAGACTCATGAATGCGGCTGAACGAGTAAAGGTAGAACAGGTGGCCAATCCTGTTATACAGTCCTAGTAGATTGAGAACCACCTGATTGCAACTGTAGTTGGAATCAAGGGCTGAGCAGCATGGTGGCCTGGGGGACAATTATGAAAACACAGACCCACTGATATCCTTAAAACCCACAATCAAAAGAGGAGTCAGGATGGCCAGTGACATGTGCTGGCTAAATGGGGACAACAAAGAGAGAACAGAACAAGGCAGGGAGGGATTCTGACACAGGTGCCATGCTACTTTGTTTAAATATGCTGTAATGTTTTAGTGCAAGCCTTAGACAATGGAATCTCTGAATGACGCCGCAGTCTGGCTCTTTCTGAAGGTCCTATACTGTAACCGTCCTGAGAAGTTGTCTTGCATGCACTTGCTGCCTTGACACTTGTTGATGTGCGTGTGCCCTGCTCGAGCAGTAAAGGGGAGATCACATGCAGAGCTGATTTTCTGTAGTTCCTTAGAATAAAAATAGAATATTCTCTTCAAATAGGAACACATGCTGCGTTTGATTATTTCACTCCAACTCGGACAAAAACGTCACGAAAAACATCACTTCCCATTAGAAACGCCTCTTTTATGACGTTAATGTCTGACAGAATCTTCTTGTCCGAGTTGCCCCTGTGACGTAATTTCAACATGGCGGCTTACACACTCAACATTAATTCTATTTTACAAATCCTTAAAAATGTTTATTTTGTTAAATTTATTATTATCCCATCCATCCATTTTCCAAACTGCTTATCCTACTGGGTCACGGGGGGTCCGGAGCCTATCCCGGAAGCAATGGGCACGAGGCTGGGAACAACCCAGGATGGGGGGCCAGCCCATCGCAGGGCACACTCACACACACCATGCACTCTCACATGCATTCCTACGGGCAATTTAGCAAGTCCAATTAGCCTCAGCATGTTTTTGGACTGTGGGGGGGAACCGGAGTACCCGGAGGAAACCCCACGACGACATGGGGAGAACATGCAAACTCCACACACATGTGACCCAGGCGGAGATTTGAACCTGGGTCCCAGAGGTGTGAGGCAACAGTGCTAACCAGTGCACGACCATACCGCCCATTTATTATTATTATTATTTATAATTATTAGTAATTATTAGTAATTATTAATGTAATTGCACGTGTTCGATTTAGAGAATACCATATTGTGACCGTAAACAGTATCCTAACATGCAATATCAGATTTTTACCAGACTTGTTAGTGTTTTTGGTTTGTTTGTAGTTTGTTTGCCTCTCGAAAAAAGAATATCGCTATGAATGTACTAAAATACTTTATAAAGCTTTTAATGTGGTTTGACTAGTTCCTGTTTCTTGTTTATTTGTCTGAAATAATAATCTTACTCCATAACTGCTAAAATATAAAGCAACAACACAGCAGCGTATTCATGGAGGCAGCCATGTTTGTTCCGAGTTGTGCTAGCTTGAACGGGAGATTGTTGGATGTGATGTCACCCAATTTGGAATTTCCAAGTTCCGAGAGAAAAACGAACGCACCACAAGACTCTGGCTGGAAATTTCTACAATAGAGCCATTTAGTTATTTCTAGAAAAATATTTAGAGCCAATGACCTGATGTCATTGTAACACAGGTCACTGTCCGTGGTGCTGAATTCTCTACTTGATGGGCTGGTGCTGAATGAATATGACAGCTGGCCAACATGTCTGTGTGCTTCCACTGACTGGCACCCAGACATATAATGACTTTTAACAATGAGGAGGGAAACGTCCAGACAGGAAATTAGTCAACAGTAATTAGTAATCACATATAGTTCTCATTTATCATGATGTAAAATTCAAAAACCTTTTTTTTATTATTAAGGGATAAATGTAATTGAGTTTTAATGTATCCTTTCCGCTCTTAAAATCGCAAATTATTTCTGACTATTAATCTGCACATTTTAATAATTTCATTAATATTACCTAATTGGTTTGTCTTTTTTATTAAATTTTAAAACTAGCTGTACAATTGTTGATGTTGTTGCTGTTCTGAATGTCATTGGCCTGTTGCCTTACGTCTGTCTAAACATGAGTGAGGGGATGGATGCACTATTCTATGGGGGCCTCTGTAGAGAATAAATGATCCTAATTTTATATTGAGAGAGATGGTTAATTCCTTTTTAATCCATACTGCGTTCAGAGCCCCTGTTCTGCCGTTGATCACTGCTGCATATCATCCCCAAACCAATGGCCTGGATGAGAAAACGAATGATGACATAAAATGGTAAGTCTGTTTTTGAGGTTGTTTTAGAACTGTGTGAGACAGGCTCTATTCTTTTAACATTACATCAGGAATTACTGATATTATTGACAATCAATCCCTTAATATACAGTATCTCACAAAAGTGAGTACACCCCACACATTTTTGTAAATATTTTATTATATCTTTTCAAGGGACAACGTTAAAGATATGAAACTCTGATAGAATGTAAAGTAATCAGTGTACAGCTTGTATAATGGTGTAAATTTGATGTCCCCTCAAAATAACTCAACACACAGCCATTAATGTCTGAACTGCTGGCAACAAAAGTGAGATTAAAAATGATTTGTGGCAAGATCGGATCATGTGTGTTGAAGAGTTTCTTATGACTGACAAGTAGTTATTTAAAAACATATCTTGAAACAGCAAATTACATTGTTCTTAATGCTTTTAGAAAATGACTCTTTATAATGATCTGTGAATAATAATAATTTGCTATGAATGTTTTTCCACTTCAGCTTTCCACAATTATTCTTCCCGATGAGAAAAGCTACGGCACGTTTTTTGATGAAAAAAATAAAGTAGTTGAGACAATAAGCAACAACAGCTGAAAACATCTCCTAGTAACAGGAAAAACAGAAGCAGGCATGTGGTAAACGAATACAAAAGAGGTACCAAAACACAGTTTATCATGTTGGAGATGAGGCGCTTCTGTTCAACATGAGGAAGCGGGGACGGAAAGGAGGAAGAACGGAACCGGATTTTACCGGACCTTATGTCATCCAGGCAATATGTGGCAAGCTGGTTACACTGTCTAATTCTGAAGGGGCAACTTTAAAGAACAAATACAATGTAAACCACATACAGAAGGAGCCAAACTGATGTCCCAAGTCAGGAATCACACAAGGTGCCAGAAGAGTATAAGACCAGTAAACCTCCCTCTAGCGCAGAGCTTCTGACAATCGAGAAGGATGCTGACAGTTGAAAAAAAACTCATGTCTGTGTGTTATGAAAGAATATCAATAAATGTTTCCGAAAGGGGATGACTCATTTGGTAATTATTTACGGCTTATGTTATGGCTGCCAATTTACAGTCTTTACTGAAGTCTGACTTCTTTTGAGTCACCTTTAATATAGATTGGACACTCTCTATGCAATGTGCAATACTTACATAGATGGTAAATGTTTACCTGCTTGCACAGATGGATGATTAGGTAATTAGTGTAAGTGTGTGTGTGTGTTCAATCGCATGTATGTCCAAGGTCCATAGTAAATAATATACACTGATCAAGAGATGCCCGAAAGTGGATAAAAGAGGACATTAGTGGGTGCATCACTTAGTGTAACGCGTGCAGGAAAATGAGCAGGACTGCAAGCCATATAATGACCCTTGTCTAGCTCTTAATACAGTATGCATACAGTGATGTATCTACAATGGACAGCTACTATGAGCAGATAGCACAGTACAGGTGCTTATAAGATCTGTATGCTGTTTCCATCCATCCATCCATTGTCCAAACCGCTTATCCTACTGGGTCGTGGGGGGTCTGGAGCCTATCCCGGAAGCAATGGGCACGAGGCAGGGAACAACCCAGGATGGGGAGCCAGCCCATCACAGGGCACACTCACACACTATTCACTCATACATGCATACCTACGGGCAATTTAGTAACTCCAGTTAGCCTCAGCATCCATCCATCCATCCATTGTCCAAACCGCTTATCCTACTGGGTCACAGGGGGTCCGGAGTCTATCCCGGAATCAATGGGCACGAGGCAGGGAAGAACCCAGGATGGGGGGCCAGCCCATCACAGCTCACACTCACACACCATTCACTCACACATGCACACCTACGGGCAATTCAGCAACTCCAATTAGCCTCAGCATGTTTTTGGACTGTGGGGGGAAACCGGAGTACCCGGAGGAAACCCCACGACGACACGGGGAGAACATGCAAACTCCACACCCATGTGACCCAGGCAGAGACTCGAACCCGGGTCCCAGAGGTGTGAGGCAACAGTGCTAACCACTGCACCACCATGCCGCCCCCTGTATGCTATTTCATTCTATAAAAAGAAACTTACTGTACTGTACAATAAAGTATTTCACCACTGCTTCTTCCTCAGCTCCCACTGTTTGCTAGCACATGCATCTTTTGATTTCTTAGTGCAATCTGTGCTTTATTTTTTTTTTGTGAAATGTAAGTGCAGTATCTGTTTATTAAGTGCTGTGGTTTAATATGTACATTATTATTTCAGTACTGTGTATACTGTCCTTAATGTCTTGCCTCTCTCGTATAACTTGAGATACGCCCAAATTGACTTGCAACAAGTGGTCCTGGTTCCAAATGCGGAAGGCGATGGATACCTGTATTTTATATGCTGTAGTGTGCTGGGTGTCAGACATTGCAATGCACCTTGCTTTGATCTTGACCTGTTAGATCAGAGGGAGGTAATCTTATCCAGAAAGGGCCACTGTGTATGATGGTTTTCACTGCAACTCTCTGAACAGCGAACCTAACAGTTATCCCAATACCTTGATCTTGCTAGCATATTTAAATGTGTACCTATTCAGGAATAGAGTGGTGAAGGCATTCAGAGGAGGACTGATGATTATCAGAGGGAACAAAGGGGCTGGGTACTTGTCAGTATCCAGTAGAACCACCAGACTCCTACACTGAATGGTTCTGGATGTGGCACAGACGTTAATCCCTCTGTATTAGGGGATCCGTCTCCAGTTTGTACTCTTCTAGTTAATAGGTAGATTATCAGGCAGTTTTTCACCCTAGTCCAGTACTCATTGACAGCCTAATACACCGTGTTTCAGTTTGTCTTGATAGTCAATACATGTCACAGGATGTACATTACTCTGATGGGCAGGCCCTCTTACATATGATGGAAATTGCAATACCTACTTTTGGCCACGAGATGGCAGCAAGAAAATAGAAAAATTATTTTCCCACGGTCTACTAGCAGCTTTTAGATGTTAATTCTTCATAAAAATAATTTGACTTGATCCAATGTATTTTTAATACAAACAATTACCACACAAAGCTGCTAGTTTCCTCCGGTTTCCCCCCACAGTCCAAAAACATGCTGAGGCTAATTGGAGTAGCTAAATTTACCGTAGGTGTGCATGTGTGAGTGAATGGTGTGTGAGTGTGAGCTGTGATGGGCTGGCCCCCCATCCTGGGTTCTTCCCTGCCTCGTGCCCATTGATTCCGGGATAGACTCCGGACCCCCTGTGACCCAGTAGGATAAGCGGTTTGGACAATGGATGGATGGAAATAGCATACAGATTAAGCACCTGTACTGTGCTATCTGCTTATAGTAGCTGTCCATTGTAGATACATCACTGTATGCATACTGTATTAAGAGCTAGATAAGGACAGTGGGTCATTATATGGCTTGCAGTCCTGCTCATTTTCCTGCACCCGTTACACTAAGTGATACACCCACTAATGTCCTCTTTCATCCACTTTCAGGCATCTCTTGATCAGTGTATATTACTTACTATGGACCTTGGACATACATGCGATTGGACACACACACACACACACACACACTTACACTAATTACCTAATCAACCATCTGTGCAAGCAAGTAAACATGTACCATCTATATAAGTATTGTACATAGCATAGAGAGTGTCCAATCTATATTAAAGGTGACTCGAAAGAAGTCAGACTTTAGTAAAGACTGTAAATTTCTCAGCCATAACATAAGCCGTAAATAATTACCAAATGAGTCATCCCCTTTCGGAAACATTTATTGATATTCTTTCATAACACACAGACATGAGTTTTTTTTCAACTGTCAGCATCCGATCCAAACGGGATTCCCATTTCCTTTCTGTGGGATCCAACAGAACACGGGCTGACCATCAGTCAACATGTCTTCAACCATGCAGGACAGGACCCAGTCCAGGCCAAACCTCACGGTGCTGGTGTTAATAAAAAAAATGTAAGGAACATGCAGCTGCAGCTCACACACAAACACAGTCCACAGCATCCAGAAAAAGGTCAGGCCTTTTTCTTCTTTAGCTGACTCCGCCCAGACCTCGCCCCCTTTCTGGGCGCCTCGCACTATGCCTTTGAACTGGCCCTGCAGCTTGGCCCGTTTCCTGTTTCCCAATGCAAGTCATAAGATTCACCCGTAAATGATATTTTGAATCGGAACGATATTTATTACTATTGTTTAGATTAAATATATAACGGTTTAATGATTGAATATAACTTGATATTGTTGTTTGTGTTGTTTAGTTTGAGGTTCTAGTTTCTGTCTTTATCCGCTTTCGTTTCAGTAGGCAGCTGGTTCATCCCAGGCTCAGGGTCTCTCTGCTCTTCATCAAACCCACACCCCCAGTTTGGGAGCACCCTCTCCCTCTCCTCCCCCCACGGCTGTGACTGTTACTCCTCCTTGAGGAGTAACTGCTCCGCCCCCTATCCCAGCCCCTATACCCACAGGAGTGCATCACCCAGTGAGCCGCCGCCCTGCCTGTCCCCTCACACAAGCACACACTGAAATCATGGTCCTAAGCTCTCTGTGTGGGTCACCACGATAGTACAGCACACCGACGATTACCCTCTGACTGAATCAGAATCAGCTTTATTTGGCCAAGTATGTTCACACATATTGGGAATAGTTAGACATTTAATCAAAATAATTAAGACAAGACATAAACATACAGTTCTGTTGATATGCGACGCATATAACCTCTGCATTCACAGCACTGCTTCAGTTATCGAAGAGCAAATTTCCAAAACTCACTCAGTCCGATAACCTAAAGTAATAAGTCATAATCCTCTTCATACGTTGCAGTAATGGGAATGAAATCTCACTCAGTGTTTATGTAATGGAGCAATGGAATTTCGTGAAATTTCCAAAAGTCCACAGAAATATTTAGAAAAACATTCCTGCAGACTGAGTTTTTGATATTTGCTTTTCAATTAACACAATTTTCTTCAGTCTGAGGTTTAACAGAATTCAGCCATATGCTGTTCAAAAAAAACTACACAGAACAAAAACAGAATGGACTTTACATCTGTCTGAAAGGAAAGTTGACACAGGCTGCAGCAGTGAACAAATCAATCAATGTATTAAAGTTAGGCATTAAGTAACTGGAGGCAGTATATACATAACATGATAACATGCCTTTTCTGTATTGACCATATTAAGGACGCTGTAACACTGCCCACCACATACCTGCTTCATTTATTGTTTTATACTTGCAGCTGCTTATTCAGACAGCTCGTCTACCTGTCTGTCCATGTTGCCCTCCCATGACAACTGGTCCAGCCTACAGGTGCCGTCCCATTCCGGCATGTTACCCATGAGTCATAGCGGCACCTCCGGGAGCAGCTCCAGGTGAGCCCGTGCCTCCCCTCCCCCACCTGTCCCCATGCTGAGTCTCGGGCCCCCGTCTTCCCTCTTGTTCTCGCCTATACCCACATCCTGGCCTGTGTCTGCATCGTCTCACCTCGTTAACAGGACTTTCGCCTTCTTCTGTCCTGATCCATTCAGGCCCATCATTCTGGGACATGCTTTGATTTATTTCGCCATAGTTACTCTTTGTTTTCCTTTGTACTTTGCACTCTACAAGTAAAATGAATAAAAAATAGGCATTATTTTGATATTGTTTTAGTACAGTGACACTAGTATATTTGTTGTTGTTTCCAGGCAACACTGCATGCTGATTTAACGTCTTTCCTTAATCTCCACCCCATTGCTCACACACAGCCAGTATCCCAGTTTGTGGTCAATGAGCTCCTCCTCACTCACCCCAGTCTCCTAGTCCAGTGGAATGTCCAACAGCTTGGGCTCTCAGTTCCTGCGTGTCATGCCCGGCTCGTCCGCTCCTCCTGTGTGCCACGCCCCCTGATTACCCACGTGTTTTCTCCCGATTTGTACCCAGCTGTATCTAGTTAATTTGCTCAGTCCTGTGTATTTCAGTCCGTGTCTTACCTGAGTCCAGTGTCTGTCATTGATGTTTGTATGCGTGAGATGTTTCCCCGTCCGCGCTTCCTAATTAAACTCCCGTTTTTGCCTGTCCGCTTGCTCCTTGCACGCCTTGCCCACACGATCGCCTGCCTGCTTGTACCCGATCGTGACACTGCGCAGCTCTACAACTCATTACCCAGGGCTCTCGCACCCGGCCACAGTGCCCCTCTCAGGCTCCCCGCTGTATGACAGCACTGCCCCATCGGAAGTTCATGAAGCCTCACAGTACGACGCCTCTCCCCACGCGCGCTTAGCCACCACCGGGACTCCCATCACTCCTCCTTCCCTGTAGGGCGGCGCACTTCCATTATTATTACAGTTTCTACTGTCACTCTGTTGCTTTTCCTGGTGCTGGACTTTTGACAGATAAATACATTATTTGTTGCATTCAGTGACAAAAGATTGGTCTGTTTAACACCCTCAGTCTCCACCCTATGAGCCCCTTGTTGGCGGCAGAATCAGGAAGATGTCGGAGAAAGCAGAGGTAAAGTGAATAGTCACCTCGACAATAATGTGGAAACCGCTAATGGTGATCATGCCTGTGTGGGTGAAATGGATCACCACAGTATAAGCGGATGATGATTATAGACGATTTTTCCCTTTTTCTTTATGTCTGTTTACCATCTAATAGGCATTTTTTTTCTTTGGGATGCGTCTAGGTCAGATACGACCAAAATATTTTTCTCATTTCAGAAGTGAAAAAAAATATTGCTCTCAGATTCTGTTCAGTTGTAGTTTTTTAAAATAATGTACCTTGATTTGTGTTTGTTTAAAATGCCATTACCTGTTGCTTACTGGGCCGCTGAAAATGTCTGGCCCAGCTAAATTTCTTGGTTTAAAAATCTGGCCCAACTACTTTCCAGACCTGGACTAGCCCTACTGAATCATACACTAATGTTATTCTGTTATGTGGGCTGTTGTGATAGGGAGATTTGCTGGATGCTGCACGACGGGTGGTGTCCCTGCTGCAGAATGCCCTGTCTGAAGCAGCACCTAGAGACAGTGAGGGTTGTTGTCATCACCTTAATATTGTATATACGCAATCTGTTATTTCTTAACTAATATAATTGTAAGGTATTCTTCTAATATATTGTGCACAGCCAACAAAAAAGAGAAAAATGCAAAACCAAAGGAAGGCTTTCTTTTCTCTTAAAAGTCTTTTTTCTAAACCAACTGAGAGTCAGTTAGAGGGGTGTTCATTATCAGTATTGTTGCTGGCATTTCTGAAAATGTGCCAATTTTAGTCAAGTGGCTACTTTTCAAATGCAGTCCCTGGCCAAGATGAAGAAAGTTCATGAAGACTACATGATAATATTAAGCACTGACATAACAAACAACATTTTTTACATGCAAAATATACAGGAAATATACACTGCAACAGGCTAGGATAGACAAATAACCAAATACACTTGCAAGCCTGACCACTTTAGACCCCAGATTAGAAAATTGGTGAATGAGCATATATTTTTTCCAAGTTTTGTTTTGCTTTCAAGTTCTCACAAATAAAAAAAAAAAAAGATTTTCCCACTATAGCCAGATCCAGTTTCTGTGGGGGGCGGGGGGGGGGGGGTGACAATTTGTAGTAATAACTATTTCCTGCTGAAAACCACTGGTAAACTATCCACATGTCTCTGAATATCTGTGAGTCCCGAGACCTCCATGACAGATAGATATAAGTTGCTAGTGTTGATCGGCAGGAAATCTTCTCCAAAGCCCCACCACCACCTCACACCAATCCACCCAGGGTTTACTCCAAATAAATTTGCTGGTAATACAAACCGGATCAACTTGTGGTTTGTGTCCACGTGTACTAGAGACAAAGGCCCTGGTACATTCTGCGTACAACACAGCCAAGACTTGACAACCTTTATATGATGCGCATGGAATCAACCCTATGCATGGAGGCTGCAACTCTTCTCCACCGAACCCTGTAGCCCATTGACTGCAGCCTGCATTGACTATCCTGTAGCCTGCATTTGGTAGATCATTCTTGACAGAAGAAACCAAATTGTCAAGTTCCCTAACACAGAGCTCATACTCTTTTATTCTTCTTAAGATTGTTCTTCTTGAAACACCCATCAGTGTGGCTATGCAAGGCACAGGAAGTTGAGTATGGAGCATTTCTTTCAAACATTGTTCTTCAATCAAAATCTTGGGTCGTCTATTGGTGGCAGCGACTTCCTGTGTGACACATGGGGCTGGACGTTCCAGATGTGCCCTCACAAGGTCAAAGAGCTCTTGCAAAGCCAGGGTGATAGCAGGAGGTACTTCAATGTGATTAGACAGGGCCTGCAGAAGATACAGCTCCTGATGACAAAGGAACTCCAGGTAATCCAAATTTAGTGGAGTCGCGCTGAATCCTATTTCTATTTTATGCAGAAGACTTTCGAGAAGGTGGTATCTGAGCTGTTCACAGAACAAATTATAGTTAATGAGGTGTCAAGATCTTGTCTCTGATCCACACACTAGGCCTACCATTCAAAAGTTTTAATTATGAAAATGAAATGTTTTTGTTTTGTGAGGTGCTTGTTCATGTATGATGATGTAGTGGCTGCTCTGTTTGACCGTGGTAAACCTTTTCACAAACAATATAAGTGAAGAAGTATGACATTAGATCTAAGGACCAGAGTATAATAAAGTTAAATAAAATCCATCAAAAACACTTACTCAGTGGAGATTCCAATGTAGTAGGCAGACAACTTTATGGCTTTAATAATGAGTGTATTTAGCAGCTACAAGGACAAAAGATATTATAAACCTCTCCATTTTAATGCTAATTTAATAAACATTAACAGATAGCACTTAAGGTGGTTTCGCCTATAGTCTGCTAACACTAACCCGAGAACTAATATCTGAGGAGCGTTCTTCCCAGGATTTGAATTTATTAAATTGGCTTTGTGATGTTGTATTAAGAAATTTTATTCACAATGCAATTTACCGTACATTGGCCCATTCTTTTATATACGGTAAGACGAAGCGGGAAATTCGAGCGAGCGAGTGCTGTGCAGACGCGAGCGCGTAGAGGGGATGGGTTTTCAGCACTCGAGCACACGCACGCGCGTGGTTCGACTTTTGGCCCTAATTTAACGGCGAGCGAGTGAGTGAGTGCTGTGCAATCGCGAGCGCGTAGAGAGCATGGATTTTCTGTTTTTATGCGCACGACTTTTGGCACTAATTTAACGCCATAGAAATGTGTGTTTAAAAGGGGAGGAGATCGGGTTGCAGCGCTGGTGTGAGCGGTTTCTCCGGGCAGTTCGCTCGAGGCTAACGTGGCTTTGGGAACGTGGTGTACCCGTCACCCATGCCAGGGAAGAAATCAAAACCGAAATGCTAGGAATATGGACTTCATCTTACGTCAAGCGTTTTCCCCTCCATTGACGCCCATAAAGAAAAGGCTTAAAGTCCATATTCCTAGCATTTCGGTTTTGATTTCTTGTCAGGTAAGTCTTTATGGCCAGATACATTCGCGAGAAATTTGGTGATTTGTGGTGACTGTTTTAATACATTAAGTTGCGTTACGCATTTTCACATTAAGCGTTTTAGAATGTCCCGTGGCAGGTATCCCCTTCTATTGCCCTAGGGAGGGTTGTAACCCTCGTCTGTATATTAATAAAGAATAATCCTTCTATTCCTGTCTCATGTATCTGGACCTCCCCAGCAATTTAACGAAATTTGGTGGCAGCGGTTACAAGTGAACCCGTTTAAGTTTAGCGCTCATACTTCCGTCCATATGTTTAAGACCCACCTTGGCTGACTTAGCTGACATGTCCTGATTTCATAATCTTCAAATTTGTAATCTTTTCTCCTTCATCTAACTCCATGTTTTTAACTTCTTGTCATTTTCTTGCCGTTTGACTCATAGAAAATTATCAGACTTAAATGACACGTCAGCCTGTGCAGACAGCGATTTCAATGTTTTAATAAATTGGCCAGCAGGTGGGGGCAGTGCTCAATTTCATTAATGCCATTCAGAAAACTTTCAGGCTTTATGTCTTAATGAACAGCCTAGAAAAGGACAAAGCATTATATTACTGATGCATACAGCAGATCCCCAACTCAGGCTGTGTTGCATATTCTTAACAGTGCTACAGTATGTTCACACAGCCAGTACAAACAAACTTGCAAGATCTAGACCAGGGGTCACCAACCTTTTTAAAACGGAGAGCTACTTCACGGGTACTGAGCCATACGAAGTTTGATATCAGTTTTAAACGCCCTCCTAAACATGTCTAAACTTCATGCATGATAAACATGTTTTAAATGCTTTTTTATATTCAATTTCAAATCTATATAAATGCAAATGTGATAGATTAGAAACAGGACAAAATAAAATTTTAGATGATGTTCGCTGGTGAGTTGTGCTATTTTATAGAACAGGTCCACGGGCAACTCATGTGGTCATTGGGGGCATCCTTGGGGCACCATGTTGGTGACCCCTTATCTAGACCTACCACATCAGGTAGGAAGGTGCCTATTTCTACCAACTATTCAGACCATCAGACCCAAACCATACATTCAGTCATGCACAGGCACTCCACCAGAGGGCTCTACATTCTGTCCTACATCTGCTCACCTGTTAGACCCACACTCAGTCTCCATCCTGATTTCTACCTACTACTCGGACTATCTCACCAAAACCAGTCCTGTGGCCTGTTCTATGAAGCGGGGTTACTGGCTTATTGGGGAAACTTGTCGGATTTCTTGATCGGGACCTTCAACTGCTCTGCCATAGAGAGCATCCTAACATGCTGCCTTACGGTCTGGTATGCGGGCTGCTGGTGGCCTCCTACCGCTCTGCCATAGAGAGCATCCTAACATACGGCCTTACGGTGTGGTATTCGGGCTGCTGGTGGCCTCTATGACTTTTTTTGTAGACAGTCCATCTGTGTGGTGCTGTTTGCACGAATTGTTTTGGGAAATGCACTTACAGTTTTGCAGATGTTAAGGGTGATTCCAGAAATGCATCAAAGCAACTGAGGAACTGCAATGTCACTGTACAGTTACTTATAATGGGCGCCAATGTAATGTGTAGAGTGGCAAATAAACTGATTCACCATTTACTCTCATGTACATCACTTAAAATGCTTGTTTTAAATGCAAATGTGTGAATGTAAATCTAAGCAGTAAAGCTACAATTTACATTCTGTTTGCATGGTGGAAAGAACATTTAATCTGCCTTTTAAGTGTGATTAGAATATCTAATGCCTGTGTGCTTGTAATAAGATGGTCGCTGGTTCAAACCCAGCCACAGCACATCTCTGCGTCCTTGAGCGAGGCCCTTAACCCCCAGCTCACTGGGCATCACTATGGGTGGCTGCCCTTCGCAGACAACTTACTCTGTTTACTCTAAAAAAAAGAGAGCAAGTTGAGAGAGAAGTTAAGACAATTTCTCCACAGGGACCAATAAAGTATCAATTATTATTACTGTATGAGAGACTGTCTAATATCAGATAGATAACAGACTCATACTGTGCTGAGCTTGTCTGAGAGAGATGATTAGCAAATGCTCTCCCACAGTATCTCAGCACTCTGTACAAAGAACTTTATATGCTCAGTATCTGCTCCTGTTTATCTAATTGTTCTCATTTTAACTGGATGTTAAGGAGTAAATTAATAAACGTCATGTAAGTGCACATTAAAATGCTTTTTCACTGTTACTTAAGTTCCCATGTGAACAGCCAATCAGATCAGCCTGATGTGTGTCTCTCTGTTTCCTCTCTGTTTCCTGCCCTTTCATCCCGACCACGACCATGATCTCTCACTTAGCAGCAGAGCAGTTTATTCTAAACAGTGGAAGCACAAAAATGTTCAGACTCTTTGGTCTTCTCATTTTCATTAGTAAGGCCCTATAATATAAATTATTTTGGGATTTTAATATTTTCATTTATCTGTATGATGTGATCAGTGGAATTTGGCCATTTAATCTGCATCATAGTTAATAGTTATTTAGATTACTATTATATGTCTTATTTGATTATGATTTTTTTTGTTTTTCTGTTTTTGCAGACACTGCACTGACTACAGATGTTGTTCAGCCCAGTCACCTGATGAGGGTTCAGCTTGGAGACAGTGTGACCCTGACATGCTTCTGTCAAGGAGAAACAACTTTTGTTACTTTGTTTAAGCAAGCTGTTGGTCGGAAGCCCCAGCCCATGGCGAAAGCACTTCTCTACGTACCTGGTGAATTTTACAAGGAATATAAAAGCATAAAACGTTACTCCTTACTGAATGCAGAGGGGAGTTTTAACCTCACTATTTCTAACGTGGAGCCGTCAGATTCTGCAGTGTATTATTGTGCTGCTGTGTTTCTTCATGAGGTCACCTTCGGGAATGGAACCTTTGTCATAATCACAGGTAAATGAGATTCCAACTATTTTCATATTTGCTTTATTATAATGTCAGTAAGATTATTCCCTGCAAAATAATTTTGACAGTTTAGTTGTTTGTCAATATAAAATTAGCAAAGATACCTTATTGTCTGCTTTGTTCCATAAATGTTTTTCTAAACATCAAACAAAAATCATTCATTATTATTATTATTATTATTATTATTATACAATTTGTTGCATTTTGCTTGCTGTCAGCCAAAAGCCTAACCTTCTCTTTATACAGATGTTAATGTTACACATTGCAGCCTCTTTAAAACAAATAACATAAAAAAATGTTTGAGTTGTTATATACAGTATAGGACTGTGCAAAAATCTTAAGCAACAAAAGAAAATTATTTTTGACGTTATTTATCTGAGCAGTCAGTGTGTATTCACTCTGAAAAAAAAAATGCATGATTTAACATATGAACTAGGGATGTGCACCATTCAGAACTGATTTGAGAATGAAATTCTCAAATACGTATCCTAAAATTCAGGATTTTGAATACATATATGAACTTGAATTTCAGTTCATTTTGTTAATCTGAATTACATTTGAATTGTGGTTGAAAACAGGTTGTGGCATTGAAATTTATATTTGAATTTAAAGAAGAAGAACGAAAAAGGGTTTGGATTCAAATTCAAGTTCATATACGTACTGTAGGTGTAGCTTTTAACTAAAATATGAACTTTAATTTAAATATGAATTATACATAAACACATTAACATTGTTATACATCATTGTTATAAAAATGTCGTTTTGTAAAGAATGAAATAATGCAACATTTGAAGTGTCACCTAAAATAATAATTATACTGTCATTTTGTGCACCATGGTGGATCTGCTCATAGGAAGAGCTGAGTGTCTCTCCTTAAAAGTCAGTGTTGGCTGCAGTGACGGCAGTTTCTAACCTAAGAAACGTCCCAAACACTTTTCCTGCATCAAAAGTCAAACTAGTCCCTATTCCTGCCATGAAAGGTTCACATAATGTCACCGATACCTGAACCAACCATGTTTATCAGAGGATGCCAACCCTTTGGCTGCAGCTTTCTCTGCACACGCTGAGAGAGTCTTCAGTGTAGCAGGAAAAGATTTCAGGCCAGAAGATTGCAAATTAAATCATGAAACCTTTGAAGATATTATGCTGAATAAATGTAATAATAATGAAAAATTAGCAATGTGTATTGGAATAAAGCATAATTGTATTTGCCATGACGTTTTGCTTTTCGCTGTAGTGCTATGGTTGAACGGAAAAACTTACTTTTGTGTGCATAAGAAAATAAATAGGAGGAACTACGAAACCAAGTAATTCCTTTTACTATGTATACTTTTTCTTTAATGTTAAAAGATAGACAAACTAGTAATGGGCAAACAGCTCTTCGGCTCTTGAATTAAATTATGCAGGTACTACAGCAAAATGCTCAAAAATACCAAAACACATCAAGAGCTAAATATGCAAAAACAATAAATACCTTCCTGTGGAAAAGGGGCAACATAAACCAAATGTAAAGTCACGAAAATCATGAAAATATAAAGTACACTTTACACACTTCATTTCTTTGAATTGAAATTAATTATATTCATCTACCTTCATACATTAATACAAGACATTATATGATTATAATGTTTGTTATTATCATATAATTTTTATTTAGGTATTATGTAGGTGCAGTTAATGTATAGTGTTACCTGATATATACTAATAAGCAGTAATACAATAAAAAGAGAGAAGAATGTCAGCTGTTCTCCAAGAAGTTACTGATTTCTTGGATGGCTAGAAGAACATCGATTCAGTTCCCAAAAATCTGTAAGAACAATTTTTGAGGATCTGTATTTTCCATTGTTATTCTCAAAGGGCTGTCATCATGACTATTTTGCTTTTCAGGTAAAGACTCCAACAGCAGGACTGTGGTACAGCAGCCTGTGTCTGACACATTGCAGCCAGGAGACTCTGTGAGCCTGCAGTGTACGATAGAGACTGGGAGCTGTGCAGGAGAACACAGTGTTTACTGGTTCAGACATGGATCAGGAGAATCCCTTCCTGGAGTCATTTACAGCCATGGAAACAGCAGTGATGAGTGTGAGAAGAGCCCTGAGGCTGGATCTCCTACACGGAGCTGCGTCTACAGCCTCCCCAAGGGGAACCTCAGCCTCTCCGATGCTGGGACTTACTACTGCGCTGTGGCCATGTGTGGGGAGATGCTGTTTGGGAACGGCACATAGCTGGATATAGATGGTAACACCCAGTGTGGGGAGATGCTGTTTGGGAACGGCACACAGCTGGATATAGATGGTAGCACCCAGTGTGGAGAGTATATCTGCTTCAAAGTTTTATTTAGCTTATTCTGCTATTAAGACATTTATTTCTTTTTTTAATGTAATGAATTTTCTAATTTAAGTGCTTAAATTAAATTACACAGATGTTAATTTAATAATTATCCATCCATCCATCCATTTTCCAAACCGCTTATCCTATTGGGTCGCGGGGGGTCCGGAGCCTAATTTAATAATTATTTCAAATATTAATATCCATCCATCCATCCATTTTCCAAACCGCTTATCCTATTGGGTCGCGGGGGGTCCGGAGCCTAATTTAATAATTATTTCAAATATTAATATAAATTGTTAAAATGCAAAATACTAGAAGTTCATGTTAAAAATGGACTATTTACAAAACAACTGCTGTAATGTGTTATCGATTTGATCTTTAACTAATGTAATGTAAGCAAATGGGAAATGTGTCTCTATATCATTATGCTGAAATCTATCTCTTTGTTACAGGCTTTCAGAAGCTGCTGGATCCTCTTCACTCTGGCTTGCTGATAGTTTTATCTTGCAGCATTATTCTGAACGTTGCTCTCATTTGTATAAGATGTAAACTGACCTGTACACACTGTGCAGGTACGCTGCCCGGCTTTATGCACTCAGAAGGACAAAATGTAGATTTTAACAAATTATAGAAATATAAAATTGTTTTATGATAGATAACATTTTCATATTAAAACCACTCTTGCAGGTAATACAGTTTTAAAATCCATTATTAAATCTCACCTTATTTATATAAACCTTTTTGTACTGTAAGATTTACATTTTTGTATTATATCTTTCATATTTTGCAAAATCTATTGAAATATACATGTTGCAATAAGTTGCATATCAATAACTTTTATTACCAAGATCTCCTTTATAGCAATTTTATTATATATGATATATGAGAACAAATGACACGTATCCAAACATGCACACTTAAATTGACAGAAGTCATTTTTACTTTCATTTTTGAGACAAAAAGGATGTTGATTGCTTGAAAATTCGGAATGTTATCTGACCACGGTATGATACCGTGCGAAATTAAATAATATATTGATGTGTTATATATTTTAAACAGATGAAAAGAACAGTGATATATCAAAAGTGGAATGCTCACGCAAGCAAGTATGTAATAAATATTTCAAATTACAAATCGTCAGTAAAACAAATGAACCTCAGACTGATTTCCATCCTGGGATCAGCATTTTAAGTGCTATTTGTGAAAATAGGTAATAGCAAACCGATTTGATCCATCCAATTCTGCCATCTTTGTCTCCACAGTGCCATGACGAGGACACACTGAATTACGCTGCCCTGAACCTTAAGAAGCCAAAACCCAGGAGACAGAAGAAAGACGGGAATAATGACACTCTGTATTCTGACCTCCGCTACAGAGATTATGAATAAAGATGCTTCTCATTCATGTCAGTCACACAGAGTGTTCAGGGTGTAGCTTTAATAATGTTCAGAGGAGGGCAGGGGAGCCAGTGCTTCTGAGACTGAATCACGGGATTTTACGGAGCACCGGTGCTGAGTTTGGTGTCAGTGTGTTTGGGGCGCATTTTTACTGGAAGTGCAAATGTTCAAGCCAGACTGGGGGCTGAGGGAGGGGGAGAGGGGAGCCACAGAGATTATTTCTTCATGGCATGGGGGGGAATAAGCGGCTTTAATGTTGTGGAAAGGCTGAGTTGCTGCAATCAGTTCTTTGATGTCACACATGCTTACTTGTCTCCCTTGTGTACCATGCTGAATGGTTTGGGGCAAACGCACAGGGACTGATCGATTATATTAAACAGATGAAAGAAACTGAATGAAAATTTCAAGTGTTCTTAAATTACGTTTTTCATTTAATTGTGTGTTCTGGATGTATTTTTGAGTATATACATGTACCTGTATATGTACCTGTATATATACCTGTGTCGTTAATAACGATGTGGATAATTAAGAAAGAGGAGTTTTGTTTCTTGCTCCCTGTCTTGTTACTTGGCTCACAAACATACACACACATAGACACACACACAAACATACACAGACACACAAACACACACACACATAGACACACACACACACAAACACACATGCACACATGCACACACACACACTGCTACGGCTCTGTAAGAACACTACCATGCTCTTTTGTGTGAGTGGGGTGGGGGGTGTTAAATAAGATGAAAATGACAATGGCTGTACTTTTGTTATGTCAGTTGTGTTTCTATAGTCATTGTATCATATTCCACAAGCTTTTTATTCTACAAGATGTACAAGCCAGTCAGTGTATTCAGTGGGGTGTTCAGGAGTCATTAGGTTCTGAAAAATGTCTTGCATTTAAAACATAATGTACTTTTGAATACTTAAGTATTTTTAGATGCAAATACTCCAGTACTTTAACTGAAGTAAAAAATTAACTGAAAAACTTTGAGTATTATTTGACGAGGAGTATCTATACTTAACTCAAGTAGTGAAGTTGTGTACTTTGTCCACCTCTGTCCAAAAGTGACATACAGCTGTAAGCTGTTTGGGTTTGTTTGTCTGCTGAGTGCTTCTCTGCAGTGCTGCAGATGTTTCCACTGGTTAGATGCAGCTCAGGAAGACTGACCCACTGACTGCACTGTGCTGGACTCACTTTGCAAAGAGTAAAAACCACACAGACAGAACAATATCTGCTTCTTGTAAGACCCTGTTTCCTCTCTACCTCACCCAGGTCACGCTTTCAAGTATTCAGCCTAAGTTATTTTATCCAAACAAGCCACCATTATTATTCATGCAGCTGGACATTTGACTGGAGCACATGATTGCTACATATCACTACTGTACATGGAACGGAATGTACAGTTTTCACAACAGAACTTTAGAAAAGCAAAATTCTCATCAGTCCACATCTCTAACCACCACACATCCTAGGGCTCCCATTTATAATGGTACATTTTTGTTTTATTCACATTCTTTTTCATCACACAGATAAACACCATCCATTAATCTTACAGCATGTATCCTGGTCAGGGTGATGGGGACGACACCACCTATATCGAGTGTGATTTAAGGCCAAGACCTTAAAAGGGAGAGTCAAGACTGAGGCTTGTTACAAGAGCAGTGGGGCACAAAACAACAAACAACATCATTATGAATGTAAAAGAAATGGATGTATATATAAATATAGGGTAATAATAGAAACAAAAAATAAGAATATATTACATACAGAGGAATATTATAGGAATATTAAAATTAACTTATACACAATCCTTAACTTATACACAATCCTATTGCATGTAACATTATTGCTCATGTGCCAGATATTAGCCTCCCAAAGGAAGCTGCCACACAGGGCATAATGCACTGGCTCAATGCAACACTGCACATCAGTGAATAAGGAGGAACAATATTGCAGATCAGCAGCAGATAGAAACTGTATCAGAAGACAGTGAACAGGGGAAAAGTTCAATGAGCAGAGTGCAGATTATAAAGCCTGACTGCTGTGGGGCCCAATGACCTGCGGTACCGTTCTGTCACACGCCGGGTGTCTGAGTCTCTTACTGAAGGAGCTGCCCTTACGGGCCTCCATAGTCTGCTGGGGGGGTGAGAGGTGTCACATAAAATTGATGACAGCCTTGTTATCAGCCTGCTCTCATCCATCTACTCTACAGTGCCAAGGGACGCTCCTCCCTGATGATGAGAGGAGTCTAAGCATGTGGACATTTGGGATAATGTGAGTTCAGAACTGGATGGTCAGCTGTACGACTTCCAGTCTGTAGGCAGACTCATCACCTTCAGTTATGATGGCAAACACAGTAGTATCACCTGCAAAATTCAGGATCTTCACTGGAGCAGCAGTGATTTGTGTAGAAATTGAAGAGAAGAGGGAGAGCACAGAGCCTGGAGGAGCTCAGTGCTGAGGGTCAGCGTGTCTGATGTGTGCTGTAAGCATACAGATGTCCTGCATTTGTGGAACATTTTGTTTGTGCTGCTGTTTATATGTGTTGTTGACGCTGCAGTCAGTAATTTTCCACTAGCAGTCTCACCTCTGCATTTTACAGGAAGACTGACCGACTGAGAGCAGGGTGTTTGTGTCTCTCTTCTCAGTGAGCGAAAACCACACAACCATCAGGTCCTCAGCTCAGGCCCACTGCTTCACTAGAAAAACCACAAAGGGTATTTTTATCTAAAAGTGGGTGAGCAAGTGAGATGTTATTGACAGCATGAATTTGTCTACTAACATTTTAAATTCAAACCTAAAAAGCAGTATGTCCAGGATGTCAGTAATTACATTTAGTCAGTATGAACAATTTGGGTGCAATAATATAGAATAATGTAGAATTTTGCATAATTCAGTTAATACCAGTAAGATACCGATCATTAACACTATAAGGTCATGTTGCTGAATCTCATTGTTAAAGTTAAATGAATCTACGCATTTTTATACACACAAGACTGTGCTTAGTTCATCTTTCAGTCAAAATCACACAGTGAGGCAAATCTGACCATCTTAATTGTTTTTGCTTGTGTGGAATGGCATCCCATGCAGGCCTGTGCTCTGTGCTTCCTGGGACAGGTCCCACCCTCTCCAGACCCCGATGAGAATTAGTAGTCGCTGGATAAAAGATTGACAAAAGATAAAAATACAAAAGTCATTCTTGCTGTCTAACCTCTGATTACTGCATGACATTTCTGATTTCTGATAACTGATAAGTAGAAAATATGTTTAGTCTCTTGCTTGGTGGTAAGAAAAAAGGAGAACCACAAAGAGCACAGTCATTTTCAAGGTTATTTCTCACTGGTCAGTGTGAAAGGCTGCGTCATTAATATAACGCCGGGCTCAGCACAGTGACTGCACCTGCGCTGCACTGTAGAACACAAGCCAGGCTGCAGACCATCAGCCCTGAAAGTTAAAACAGGACTCGTATGTGTGTCATGTGGTGTTTAATAAAAATTTACAGGACAGAACATAGTGGATTCAGTTTCCTTTGCTCTTACACTCCCAGTCCAAAGTGTGGCCACGACTGCTGTCAATGCATCTGTCTCTTTTTTCACCTTAATTTTTCACCTGTGTTATTCACCTTAATATCAAAAGGCTCCAAAGCAGTACAGTAATGCAGAACAAATATTGTAACTAACAAGGAAGTGGGGAGGTAATGGACAGAAGTGTTGGTTTTTGGTAACTCCACTCCTCTGACCTCCACTGTAATTTTAGGTTCCTTGGAACAATATTGTAAACCAGTCATCACACATCACACACATAAAGTCGACACCAACCTTAAGTTTGACACTCAGATAAGGTTAGTTGTCAAGTCAAGCTTTTTACAATTGAGGCAGTTGGCCAAAATAAAGCCAATTCTTTCTAGGCAGCACTTTGAGACAGTAATCCACTCTTTTGTCACTACTAGTTTGGACCACTGTAACGCCCTCTATGTTGGGGTTAGAGGCTCCACTATTGTTCACCTCCAGAAGGTTCAAAATGCTGCCGCACATGGAAATATGAGCATGTCTCCCCCATTTTAGCCTCACTCCACTGGCTGCCCGTACATTTTAGGATTCATTTTAAAATTCTGTTATTTGCTTTTAAAGCCCTCAGTGGTCTTGCTCCATCTGACCTCTGTGAGCTGCTTCACCCTTACACCCCCACCCGCTCTCTCAGGTCAGCTGATCAGCTGTTCCTGACGGTTCCTAAGACTCAGCGTGAGCTTAGAGGGGATCGAGCCTTTGCAGTCGCAGCTCCTAAAATGTGGAATGACTTGCCTTTTCACATTAGAGAGGAATCCCCTCTGTCCGTTTTTAAATCTCTTCTAATCTCTTCTCCTTCACCTTTGACACATTGTGAGATGTTAATTTTAATAGTAAATCTTATTTTAATCTTAGCCTTTTCTTTATTAATTAATTGATTTTTTTAAATTTTTATTAATGGCCTTTTACTCACATTGAATGTTTTGGTTTTTATTAAATTTCTTTTACTTCGTTTTTAAGTGTGTGAATGTTTTTATTTATTCCTTTGTGCAGCACTTTGGTCCATAAGGTTGTTTAAAGTGCTTTTCAAATAAAGAGCTGGATTGGATTACATTGGAAGATGGCTCAACAAATCTCTTTCACAGAATGTAAAATTCGACAGAGGGCGCAAGGTGACATTCTGTCAGGGGCCCAGAATTTTTAGCTACACCTCTGTGTTACTGTGTTTTTTTTGTTCTAGCCATCAATAACTCTGGAGTTGCTATATCGCCACCTGGTGGTGAAAAGATCAGACAAAAATATGTACACATGTTACCAACAGTTTGAAATTGAAGTGCAGAGTTAACAGGTTTAATTAATCGTCCCCACGGATGCCAGTCATGAAATTTGAGAATTGCAAATTAAAACACAGGAAAAAATCAGGAACACTACAAGATAAAATATTTAGCAAACACTCAATGTGCATCCAGGGTGACAAGGGACAACTGGAGGATGATATGACAATCTGACAGTGACATTCACAGCACTTTATATGTTGCCAAAAACAGAAAAGGGGATTAAAATCAAGAATCAGAAATCATGTATGAGGGTGGGGCTGCTTGGTGGTGCAGTGATTAGCACTGTTACCTCCCACCACTGGGACTCAGGTTCGAGTCTCCGCCTGGGTCACATGTGTGGGGAGTTTGCATGTTCTCTCTTGCTAAATTGGCCGTAGGAGTGCATGTGTGTGTGAATGGTGTGTGAATGTGCCTTGCAATGAGCTGCCCCCCCGTCCTGGGTTGTTCCCTGCCTCGTGCACAGATCCTGCCAGGATAGGCTCTGGACCCCCCGCGACCCAGTAGCATAAGCGGTTTAGACAATGGATGGATGTATGAGGGTGAGTCACAATGACGACAGCTGCTCTGTTGACTTGGTCCCAGGAGTCGTCAGCGTTGGTCTGCCGGGGCCCCCGTCCTGTCTGTGGAAGCACCCGTCTTGTTGGCTGTTCTCTCTGCCTGGGCCCCCTCTCCTGCTGCCTCACGTTTGGGTTGAAGTGGCTCCCCAGTGCTTCTGTAAAGCTCTTTGTGTATCTTAGAAAAGGGCTGTATAAATGTAACATTCATTCATTTATTCAAGGTCCCAGCCAGAAGAGTGCAGTACTACACTGTCCCCCACAGCCTGAATCAGCTGGATGTTATAGGATTAAGACACTTCCTGCATTAGGCCATTTACCCTCAGTGTATTTCCATACCCTGACAGGATGGATGACAATACTATGGCCCTAATTTTCAATACACAGTTTTCACAGGAGTCTCACCCTCATCCACATTCTCTGCATTCCTTATCTCATGCTTCTTTGCCACCCGCATCTCCTCTGCCTGCTTTGTCTCATTTTCCCACAATTGAAACACCGTCCAATTTGTCTCTGTTTTAGTTCTACCACATTAGTCCCTGAGCAACCAGTCTGATCCCGTTCCTCTAATTTCAGACGCATCTGGCTTATCTGATTGGGACTGAAGCTGCTGTTACTAGGAAAACCACATTCGTCCCACTGGGGCAGGTCTGACACCGCGTCCTTCCCATATGTCTCCCATAATTGTTGTACAGAATTTCAGCTGGAGTTCTTTCCCAGAAGCAAGTAATTTCACTTTAGCACCTGTTCAGTAAAAGTCAAGTAGGTCTTTAATGTTATTTTTAACTTTACACAGTTGAGTATAGTACAGTTACAAAAGAAACTGTTTCCCTCGGACCAAGGTGCTACTTAAATTAACAGAAGACTAACACATACCAACCTAGCAACATACTGTATGGTGCATAATGAGCAAAAACTGTGCAAACATTGCAGGACAGTGCAAAAAGAGAGGACAACTGACACCAACGAGCACAAACAGCACAGTAAACCCAGTACTGAGAAGGCGCAGTTTGGTTGTCCAATGAGGTAGCAATAAAAATAAATAAAAGTAACTGTAAACATGGCGACAATAAGATAAAAAATAGTAGTTAAATAATAAAGTGTGTTAATGAGTGTATGTGTGTGTGGTATCAGATTAGTCCCTGAGAGTTCAGTAGTCTGACGGCATGGGGGATAAAGCTGTTTGAGTCTGGCTGTAAAGGCCCGAATGCTCCGGGACCTATTTCCAGAAGGCAGGAGGGTGAAACGATAATGTGAGGGGTGGGTGGGGTCATCCACAATGGTGGTGGCTTTGCGGATGCAGTGTGTGGTGTGAATATCTGTGATGGAGGGGAGAGATATGTTAGGGTTATCTTCTTCTGAAGATGCGCTGGAAACAAACCAGTCTCTGAACACAGAACAACGCAGACAGCTGTGATGACGTTTTACTTGCTGCAAGGTGTAGGGAATCCACTTGCAGAGTCTCCGCAGTTTCAGCAAAATGATGGTTTATTGAACAGCAAAAATAATACAATGTAATACAGTGTAGAGACACACCGGGTACTGAAAGGCAGCTCAGATACAAATTGAAGATGTGAATTCTTCACCCCCCTTTATACCCAAAAAGGCCCTCCCCACCAAGGTGTTGTGTGTAGGTGTTGTGAGTGAATTTACATATAAAGAGTGACCCCCTGGAGTGTGAGGATCCTGAGACAGGGACGGGACAGGACAGGGTGGAGACTTTTATGATCATTGTAATTCAATTCTTATCACCTTATCTTATCCTTATCACCATAGTGGTGCCAACTGGAACCCCCATTCTCTCCCTGGCTTCCCCCATGATCATAAATTCCTAACATTGTCTGCATTCAAATGATCAACCAAGAACCTTGGGACATTTTTACCACTTTTCCTTACAAAGGGAAGCCCGGTCCTGACCTCGAGGTGTCAGCCTCTCAGTCGAACTCAGCCAACTTCGAAAGAGTAACTCCCCTCGCAGTGTCTTTTATTGAGGTACACAAACAGGATATGCAACTGACATTGAACATTGTTTGTCACCATATATGGGGTGGAAATATTCAAGCGACAGTTCTTGAGACGTGTTATTGCTCAATTAAGATCAAGCTGCGGCAGGGTGTTGTTTCTAAGCGTCTAGCAAAATGATGATAAAAAAAGTACATATTTCTCTAACACGATACTCCCAATGATTTTCTCACCTGTCATCACTATCTGTTGTAGGGACTTGTGATCTGAGGCGACACAGTTCTCAAAGCAGACCGTGATGCAGCTGCTCAGGGTGCTTTCAACAGTTCCCCAATAGAGTGTGAGAATGGGAGATGGGCTTTTCTGAGCTTCCGTGGAGAGTAGAGGTGCTGCTGTGCTTTCCTTACTATGGAGCTGATGTTGAAGGACCTGGTGAGATTCTCCGCCAGATGGACAACAAGGAATCTGGTACTCTCTACGATCTCCACAGATGAGCCATCGATGTGCAGCAGAGAGTGGTCACTCTGTGTTTTGTGTTCTTCTAACGTCAACAACCATCTCTTTGGTCAACATTCAGAGACAGGTTGTTGGCTCTGCAGCAGTCCGATAGTCATCACACTTC
This sequence comes from Brienomyrus brachyistius, assembly GCF_023856365.1. NCBI lineage: Eukaryota > Metazoa > Chordata > Actinopteri > Osteoglossiformes > Mormyridae > Brienomyrus > Brienomyrus brachyistius. The sequence goes on from NW_026042453.1 coordinate 119,888, forward strand.
CTCTTTGTATGCTGAGTCACCGTTTTTATTGATGAGACCCACAACAGTCTTGTCATCTGCCTGATGTTGATGATGGAATTCGAAATGTGCATTGCTGCTCAGTTGTGAGTCATCGGAGTTAACAGCAGTGGGCTGAGCATAAAGTCCTGGGTTCCTGCTACAGCGTCTGAGCAGTTGCCTTCGTCGCCCATAGCTCCTGCGCAGCCCGAGCAGCCGCCTCCGCTGCCCCCTGCGGCCCCAGAGCCCGAGCAGCCGCCGCCTGCTTTGCCCGTAGCTCCTGAGCAGCCGCCTCCGCTGCCCCCTGCGGCCCCAGAGCCCACGCCCGAGGCGCTCCCTCCGCCTCAAATGACTGTGCCCCCTGGGGCTCTTGTTCCTGGCCCCACTCCTGTCCCTGACCCAGCTCCAGACTTTCCTGCCCTAGTCCCCGAGGAGGTCCCGGACAGTCTGACCACCGTGTGTGCCACGCCCCCTGATTATCCACGTGTGCTTCCCTGATCGTACCCAGCTGTGTCCGATTATTTTCAATCAGTCCTGTCTATTTGAGTTCATGTCTTACTAGAGTTCAGTGTCCGTCATTGAAGTCCGTCTGCGTGAGATGTTTCCTGCACCCCGTGTTCCTAATAAATCCCCGTATCCTGCCTGCCTTGCCTGTTTCCTGCCCGTCCGCCGCTCCCGTTAAATGGCGATCGTGACACAAGGCACACGCACATCAAGTACCAATGCAGCAAATACAGATGAACAATTTAGGAGGAATACTAGTCAAAGGAAGGAAGAAAAGCAGCCCACCCTATCTCATGGTCACGGACACAAACATCAGGGAGTGTTATGAAGAAGACATCACACTTAACACCATTGGTTTTATGCAGTGAATTACACCAGAGAGAGTTTTTACATTCTAGCTGTGTTACGTAACATTCCTCAGCCTTCAGGTTTTTTCCACACAATGCACGACATGCAGGGGTGCCAAACAAAACAGCGGAACTGCAGTGTAGCCAATTATTTGTTTCAGTAGTTTTAAGAAAACTAGAACATAAAATGTTTGTTTTACTTAGTCCACAAAAGAGTTTTTACCTATCTTAGTGTATTTTACATCACATACACTCTCGGTCCGTTGTGGAGTCCATCCCACTGTAGTTGGAGAATGCTGCCATCAGTCGCTTGGTGTAGCACTCGCAGGATTTACCAGGCTCCTGTTTAAACTGATGCATCATGCCCCAGTCCATGCGCAGGAGGACCAGTCTCTGAAGGGCTGTCGCATGGTGAGGCCTGTTCTGCCTGGGGTCCAGCAGGTCACTGGCAATGTCCTTCAACTCACAGTGGGCTTGCGTTCATAGTGGGGTACCGCAGGGTTCGATTTTAGGACCACTATTGTTCCTAATTTACATAAATGATATGGATACCAATATATACAGTAAACTGGTGAAATTTGCAGATGACACCAAGGTGGGTGGTGTAGCAGATACTGAATTAGTGGCTCAGCAGCTACAGCGGGATCTTGATTTAATTAGTGACTGGGCCGATACCTGGCAGATGAAATTTAACGTCGATAAATATAAGGTACTCCATCTAGGGAGCAGAAATATAAAGTACAGGTATTTCATGGGTGTCACTGAAATAAAGGTAGCTGATCATGAGAAAGACCTTGGTGTGTATGTTGATGCTTCCATGTCCCATTCTCGCCAGTGTGGGGAAGCAATAAAAAAGGCCAATAGGATGTTGGGGTATATCTCCAGGTGTGTGGAGTTTAAGTCAAGGGAGGTAATGCTAAGATTATACAATTCCTTGGTGAGACCTCACCTAGAATATTGTGTGCAGGTTTGGTCACCATATCTTAAAAAGGACATTGTGGCCTTAGAAAAGGTGCAGCGTAGGGCCACAAAAATGATTCCTGGTCTTAGAGGAATGTCATACGAGGAACGGTTACTTGAGCTAAATCTGTTCAGTCTCAAGCAAAGGAGATTGAGGGGGGACATGATCCAGGTATATAAGATTCTAACAGGTTTGGATGCTGTTCAACCAAATAGTTACTTCAGCATTAGTTTAAATACACGAACTCGTGGCCATAGGTGGAAATTAGCGGGAGAACATTTCAAGCTGGATTTAAGGAAGCACTTCTTTACGCAGCGTGTAGAGTATGGAATAGTCTTCCTGATAATGTAGTGCAAGCTGAATCCTTGGGTTCCTTTAAATCAGAGCTAGATAAGATTTTAACGACTCTGAGCTATTAGTTTAGTTCTCCCCAAGCGAGCTTGATGGGCCGAATGGCCTCGTCTCGTTTGTATAGTTCTTATGTTCTTATGTTCAACTCCTTCATCTACAGTGTCAGATGAGCAAACCTTATCTCCCCCTTGAGGATTTGGACATACCAACATAGGGGCAAGAATTTCTGCTACCTCGTCCTGCTGCCTGAGTGTTTCGCCACGGCACTTCTTCACCGAGAAGGAGGTAGAGTCGGGTGCTGAATGGTTATGATCCTCGTCTGCAGGGGGGAGAGGGGAAGGGGCAGGGGAACCACTGGCTACTCCTCCCTCGGTGGCATAAGGAGGAAGCTGCTGTTTGGGCAGCAATGCTTGGGCAGGAGCCACACAGTTTATTTCTGGGTATCTAATTAGCGGACACCATTAGGTCCCTTCAGGGGCTCCACAGACAAACTCATTGACAAAATAGAATTGTCACAGAAAAATTCTTTGTCACATGCTCAGTCGACATGGACTGTGTGCTATTTACATATTTTTGGCACAAACGAAATCTCATATGCATATCGATGTATCTTTCGCACAAGTGGACCTCCATCACTTTAAAGAGGGTAAACTCTGATCAGGAAATTTACGACGTCAGAATAAACGGATTTTTTAACAGAAGTAACTGACATGCCCTAATAAGGAAATGCATACAATCAGAATACAATATCTGTGGTTTTTAACAGTGGTAACAATCTGATAATGAAAGGAATCAGATCAACATTTCTATAGCATGTAACAGAGCTTGCTCCCCTCCAGAACTCATTGTTCCAGTAGTTATCTGAAATCATCTGCAGGAGCTATTCTTTTATTTGTATATTAAGCATAATTATTCATGAATATTATTGATTATGTTTATTTGTTTAATGTTTTTATTTATTCGTATTTATTGTTTATAATATAATGTTATATAGTATTGCAACACTTGAAACGAGAGGTACTTGCCTGCCTTAGTGATATTTACTATTGTCTAAGTGTATTCCCACCTGTAGGAGGCAGCAATGGTTGTTATTAAAGGTGCTGAGATTACGCGGCTCAGGGCTGAAGGTGCAAAGTGAAACAGTCATTGACCGTATTTGCCATGTGTGATGGTGTCTGCATATCGGCCCTTTTGCGCCAAACAAACCAGTTCAAAGTACTGTGTGTTAAAATATCATATGAATAAATCCTCTCAAGAACTAAACTCAATATCGTATCCTCATCATTCAACGCGTCTGACTTTTGCACCTCTTACCACAAGGCAGTGGATTACATGGGGAAATTACAAACAAGGAGAATTTAATCTGTTTTTCCTCTACATTGTCGTTATTCAGAATATTACAGACTATGAACAAAAACGGACAATGTAAGAAAATAAAAAAATGTGTATGACAGAAAGCTAGAGTATTTTTGCAATGGTGAGCACTAGCTGGTTTATGTACTAGCTCACACTCAAGAAACAGCATAAATGCTACTCATACACAGTTGGGGGGCAGGGGTCAGTCCTTGTGCCTGTAATGAGGTCACCAGTTGAAACTAACCCAGCCTCAGCACGTCTGTGGGTCCTTGAGCAAGGCCCTTAACCCCCAGCTCCCTGGGCGCCCCAACAGGTAGCTGCACTTCGCGGACAACTTACTCCACAAAGAGTAAGTTGAGGGAGACATAAAAAACACAATTTCCCCACGGGGATTAATAAAGTCCATCCATCTATGGAATATTATTTAGCACTATATAACGCAGAATATAAGAATTACGATTTTATAAAAAGTATGCCAAATATCCATGATATAATCATTACAATGTAAACATTATAATGTAATCAACACAATGGAACCAACTGAGTATGTATTTGCACCTTTTGTTAGTCTGAGTTTCTGTTAGCTACTTTGTTAGTCCTGAATCTATGAATATTCACATTTTTATCGCGTATATTTTATCACTATGTAAAAGGACAAATATATTATCAACCTTTTAGTGAGACAATGTGTAAACGGCTGAAACTACCAAGGTTTACTACTGAAGGAAGGGATTCACCTGAGTTCACCAAAAGTTCATGGCTGAGTATTTTTAAAAAACCAAGTGGAGCTGCTCGCGCCACTATTATGTTCAACCGAGAGGCCAAACGGTAAAAGAAATGACTGTCAAACTTATCACCTAGGGGTAAATATAAATCTATACAAATATCACCTGCATGCACATTACTTCTTTTACAATAACCAACTCCTGATCCATACTGTTAGTCGTGAAAAAAATAACTATTGTGTACATAGAGGCCCTGTGTAAAAAGATAACTGCCAAGGAAAAGATCAAAAACATTTATTTCAAGGATTCAAAGTTTTTATGGTCATGTACAGTGTACAGTGCAGTTCTTATTTGATTAACTTGAATGTCTTCACAGACAAGACGATTAAACAAATAAAGCAGCGCAACATTACAGTAACTAACAACAAACAAAGCTCACGAGTACTATTACAATATTCATATCATTTATTTAAATTTAATTTTACCAAGTAAATTAATTGAAAAGCAGTTACCGCTTTACCTGCTTCTCGGGAGAAATAGCAGATATACAAACGTCATGTATGTAACTAAAATCTTAAGCCAATAAGGGCAAAGTTGTGTCGTAATGGAGGCGGATCCAGCCTGTGCAGCCTGCTAAGAGGTGCTGCCTGATGTGTCTTGCTCTCGCGGAGTTTTGGTACCATGTGACATGGTGACGTAATGCAACGGGCGATAAAAAATATAACCATGATGCATTGCGTCAGGACCAGAATGCATTGCTTTAAGCTAGCGCTGTATGTGGGTGCATGAAGTGGAAAGCACCCAATAATAAACATAACATTTTTTTAAAAATGTTTTCTTCACCGGTGCAGTGAATTTAAATAAAGAGCTATGATGGTGCTGCAAATGGCTTTGCATAGTAGTTAGTAGTAGCATTAGCCGCTGTGTGCGGCATTAGCTTTCTACAGTCCTTACAGATGGTTCGTGTTTTGTCTGTCTCCCTTTCGCCATTTATATTTTCCGCCGGGCACCCGAAATGCTGACACACAAAAGATTCAAAAGTGTCTGGGGTATCTACTATAGTAATTTAGTCAGATGCCGACATATTTACAGCAGCTCATTTGCAGCGCATTCGTGAAACGGCTTTTCGCTCCAACGAGAAATCTCGTCATGTTGTAATATCGCGAGATCTCGTGACACGCGTTTCACTCCCACTTCTTAGTAACAGTCATGATTTGATAAAGTGACAACCTGCGTAATAATTGGTAATACATAGAGTTTGCTATTGTTCAGGCTAGCAGACTGTTATGGCTTGAGGTTAATGGTGCCTGTTACTTGTGAATTTTCACATTTGCAGGGATCTTCTGCCTCGTGAACGTGAAACGGGTAATTATGCTAAAAGAAGAAAAAAGCAGAACTGCAATGTGTGTAAGGCTGGTGCTGATTTTTCAGTCTGAACACAGTAAAATTTATACAAATTACCTGTATTCAAACTTGTATTCTTTATATAGTTTGGTTAATTACTATTTAAAAGTTTTATCTGCGCTCCATTGTATAACTTATATTGGAGACTTGTATGTACTTTTCGATTGGAAATGGTTAGCTGTATACAGGGGCGCCGCTAAGGGGGGGAAAGTTGGGACAATTCTAAGGGCCCACGCCCTTTAGGGGCCCCCAGAGATCTGAATGGGTGTGATAGGGGGGCCCAACCTCATATTTTGTCATAGGGCCCAAAATTGCTAGCGGCGCCCCTGGCTGTATATACTTTGAATATTTTTATGATTAATTTCTTTGTTTATTTAATTTGGCAACAGATCTGCACTTTTAGCAGTATTGCTGTCAATTTTTGTGAAAGTTGTTACTAAATAAAACAAAAGAAGCAGACTTGTGTAAATCCTATATTGGTCGTGTATTCTTCCTGTAGCGTAGTGACAGCTTTTTGTACGGAAGCCGTGAACGGCTGTGCTTGCAAATATATTTTCTTCTGAATAATTAGAAGGATAAGCATATTTTGTCGCCGCCGCGAGATAGTCATGCCATACACAGCTCTGCTCGTTTTTGTACTGTAACCGTGTTACTTAATTTGCGAATCCATGAATTTAACGTTGACATTAAGTCAACATTGACATTGACAACGTTGACATTAAGTGTTGCACCTATCTAGTGTTTTACCGTGAAGGGCATGTTATATCTTGTCTCTAAGTCGCACTATGGTCCAGGGGAATGCTATGTCATATTAGAACATGTGTCGATGATGTGGCAATATAAATATTTTAGAATACTGTCAGTTTTAGTTTCAGAAATCCATCATTTGAGAAAAAAGGCCAGTCACGACAAATATATATGGAATATAACAACAGAGGTTAGCTGTATTTGTTTAAGTGTAAAGATGCACATAGAAACATGCATGAGCTCATCTGAGAATAAACTGAATGCAATGAAGATTTGTGACTCCTGCTGGAAAATGCGAATAGTGGCAGGGTCTTCAAGCAGTACATTTGTCTGAGAGTCAGTTAATATTAGGAAAGGCACCGTTTTTTTTTCAATGGCGCTAATTATCAAGAAGGAAATGGAGTACCCCAGTACCTGGTTTACGGGCACTGGAAGCTCCAGTATCAGTCAGACTTTCATGTAAGTATATGTGTGTTTAATGACTTGTGCATGTTTCATCTTTACCAGGGGCAGAGGGGAAACTCAATAAATAGCCTTCTCTCACACTTCCAGGCCTGCAGAACTGAGCATGTCCCCTGGTTTTGTGCATATGTCTGTAGGCTTTGAGTTTTTCCTATGGGGGCTTCAATTTCCTCCCAGAGTACAAATACGTGCAGATCAGTTGCATTGGGGAGTCCATACTGTGATGCTGAGTGGGTGTAGGAGGAGATTGAGAGATGAAACTCCGGATGATTTACTCCCTCGGCTAACTAACCAGAACAGGATCGTACCAATACCAAAATGATAAGTTTATAAATGTTTTTCACTACCCTGATTCATTCAGTTATTTCTGTTTGTTAATTCCATCCCCCAAGCAAATACATAAATAAACAAACAAATATTCAGGGGGAATGTGTCATAGGTGATAGAATCAGTGGATGAATCTAAAGAAAAAAAGTAATGATTTCTTTCTCTCCAAAACACAATGCACAAAACTCTTAAGTTAGGTAAGACATTGAAATTTTATGACAGTAGCATGATGCAGAGGAACAACAGAAGGAAAAATCTAACTAAACCTGAGTCAACTAGGACTAATTACACTAAATTAAGTGGAACACACAAAATACCTAAAACAACTTAATAAACAAGCAAGAAATATTACATTTGATTAACTATACTGATGCCTGAGGGAAGTTCTTGTGCATAATGCAGCAAGTATATACAGCTGCAGAGACACTACACATAGTGCAAATAAATTAAAAAGTATACAGTACACACACTGATTCCTGAAAAATCTAAATACCATGGAATACTAATGAAATACTGATGATGATGATAATAATAGAAATAATAATGAATTAGTTTAGGGTATTATGCAATTGACATGTACAATTAAAAAAGAAATTGCACCAGACATTTCCTGTGGCAAAGAAGGGTTGCTTTGTGCCACATTACTCAAGTCAATTCACTTTATTTTGTATAGTACATTTTCATAGCCTTACATTGTCTCAAAGCACTTTACTTTGTCCCTGCCCAATTGTCCCAGTGAGCAAGATCTAGCCTGAAAAATTAGAAAGCGACATTGGCAAGGATAAACTCAGTCATAGTAAGAAACCTTTGGAGGAACCAGAGTGAAAGGGGGAGCCCATCCTCCACAGGTCAGAAGTCACGTTAACAAAGTCCTGATTTATATGGTTTATATGGTTCAATTAGTTAAGTCCGGATGTAAATACAGAATAACTGGCAGCAGGGCACACAGGAAAGACGTAAACAGGCAGGAGGGCAGGCAGGAGGGTGGCACAGGCAGGACGTAATGGGCAGGAGGGCGGGCAGGCAGGGCAGCACAGGCAGCCAGAACTGTTTTGCCACTGCAGTTTGTTTTACAATTTCATCTGCATTTGTTCCCCCAAGGTATAACAGCAGCTAATTTATGAACATGCTGCTTTTCAGAAAAGAAGTTTAATTTCCAGGAGCATGACCAGTGCATACATTTAGTGTTGATGGTTCTTTGTAAAATGGATGTTCTGTACTTTTATTGATCTGTCCATCCATCCATCCATCCATCCATCCATCCATCCATCCATTCATCCATTTTCTAACTACTTCTGATGAAGTTCCGGGTTATGAGGTATCCTGAAGCCCAGGCAATATGGGACAAACACACACATGCACACACATAGGGTATACCTATCCTTATGGGGCCCGCTCATTGACTTCTATTGGATAAATGCTAACGCTAACTATGACAATCTTAACCCCCACCCTGCCCTAACCATAACCATAAGTAACCAAGCAAAATAAAAGAGGTTTTGCATTTTTAGTTTTTCCACAGCAGTCACAGATTTTTATAAAATAGAGTTTTCCTGGTTTTCAGTTTCGTGGTCCCCATAAGGGAAAAAAAAAACAGGTATTTATCACGCTATGGGGTAGGATAGGTATACCCGCTCGCACACACACACACAGACATGCACACAAATGGATAGATCACCACAGTTACTATGGATGTCGATCCTGCAATAATGAGACAGAACTATCATACTTAACAGGATCATATCCCTAGTTCTACATATGCATAATTATATTTAAAAAAGATCCCACGCACCTAGCACATGAGATGTTTGAACTTCTGCCCTCTGGTAAACGTTACCGCAGTATGCATTGCAGAACAACCAGATTTAATAAGAGCTTCTAACCCCAAAGCCATCAGAATACTAAATGCTAATGAACATACGTTTATGTGAAACCCTACTCTCTCTTACTCTCTGTGCACTTTATTACCACAACTGGTATTAAGTTTACTTTTTATTTATACAGTATAGTGCAATAATATAATCACGATTTGTGTGTGAGTGTGCCCTGTGATGGGCTGCCCCCCATCCTGGATTGTTCCCTGCCTCGTGCCCATTCCACATTCCGGGATAGGTTCCGGACCACCCGCGACCCAGTAGGATAAGCAGTTTGGAAAATGGATGGATGGATATAACTAACATAAGACAGACATTACACCTAACAAACAATAAACACGAAATAAAGGAGTGGATACAAAAAAAATGTAATGCAATGACCAGATTTAACACCTGGATTATGTCCCCCCTTAGTCTCCTTTGCTCGAGGCTAAACAGATTCAGCTCAGCTAACCTCTCCTCATTAAACATTCCTCTAAGACCAGGAATCATTCTCCCAGCCAAGCAAGCCTGAGTCCGGCTTCCACTCCCCCGATCCCCAGCAATGTTAACTTGGAAGGGCGTATTCTGTATGCACAACTGAGACAACCCAGGTGGAGCTTATCGGCTGGCAAAATTGCCTTGGTATCACCCACCCTAGTGAGAGTCCAAGCTAGGGCCGTTCTCAGAACTCACCCTAAACGAAGTCCTGCTCAAAAGTTGTAATGACCGCCTGAGGTACCTGTCAGCCTTGCCCGTAATGAGTCAGTGGGTGTAGCCGGGCTGACACGCTTTTGGGCATCCAATTGCTGAGAACTCCCCTTCGGTTCTGACAAACTGTACGATCACAAGCAGTGACAGCAGAGCCACAGACAAGCTCAACCAACAGAGAGCGAATGGTAAGCACCCAGCACCCGAAGGGCTCAACTGATCACATCCAAACGACTTCCTGATGGGATTGTGTACGTAACTGGTTTACTGTTGTTAATAGTGGTTGAACTTCTATGCAAGTCCCCTTGTTGGGGGAGATGGAATGAATGAAAGCATAAGGTGAAATAAAACCTAAAATAAATCAAAAAGGTTAAACGGGAATCAAACCAAATGAATTGTGTTTCTTATTCAATTGTAAACATCAATTAGTTATGCAACAATAACCTAATTGGATGTTAATGTATTGTGATCAAACTGATTTAGTCTGTGAAGTTGATTCCTGCTTTCAGGCAAGAACCTGTGTGTCCAATTATGCGTGTTGTATCACCGCAGTTGACCACCAGAGACCCAACTCAGATGTTGTTAACCTACTATGGCGGACCACTAGAGGTGCAATTTCAATGGAGTGGCACTGCTATGGCTTGCCACTAGAAGCGCAATTTCAAAATTGAGTGGTAGTTCTATGCCTGACCACTAGAAGCGCAATTTCGAAATGGAGTGGTAGTTCTATGCCTGACCACCGGGGGCGCAATATCGAAATGGAGTTGTAGTTCTATGCCTGACCACTGGAGGCGCGATTTTGAAATGGAGTGGTAGTTCTATGCCTGACCACTGGAGGCGCAATTTCGAACTGGAGTGGTAGTTCTATGCCTGACCACCGGGGGCGCAATATCGAAATGGAGTGGTACTTCTATGCCTGACCACCGGGGGCGCAATATCGAAATGGAGTGGTAGTTCTATGCCTGACCACCGGGGGTGCAATTTCGAAATGGAGTGGTAGTTCTATGCCTGACCACTAGAGGCACGATTTCGAAATGGAATAGTAGTTCTATGCCTGACCACTAGAGGCGCGATTTCGAAATGGAGTAGTAGTTCTATGGCTTGTCACTAGAAGCGCAATTTCAAAATTGAGTGGTAGTTCTATGCCTGACCACTAGAAGCGCAATTTCGAAATGGAGTGGTAGTTCTATGCCTGACCACCGGGGGCGCAATATCGAAATGGAGTGGTAGTTCTATGCCTGACCACTAGAGGCGCGATTTCGAAATGGAGTAGTACTTCTATGGCTTGCCACTAGAAGCGCAATTTCAAAATTGAGTGGTAGTTCTATGCCTGACCACTAGAAGCCCAATTTCGAAATGGAGTGGTAGTTCTATGCCTGACCACCGGGGGCGCAATATCGAAATGGAGTGGTAGTTCTATGCCTGACCACTAGAGGCGCGATTTCGAAATGGAGTGGTAGTTCTATGCCTGACCACTAGAGGCGCAATTTCGAACTGGAGTGGTAGTTCTATGCCTGACCACCGGGGGCGCAATATCGAAATGGAGTGGTAGTTCTATGCCTGACCACCGGGGGCGCAATATCAAAATGGAGTGGTAGTTCTATGCCTGGCCACTAGAGGCGCAATATCGAAATTGAGTGGTAGTTCTATGCCGGGCCACTAGAGGCGCAATTTCGAAATGGAGTGGTAGTTCTATGCCTGACCACTAGAGGCACGATTTCGAAATGGAATAGTAGTTCTATGCCTGACCACTAGAGGCGCGATTTCGAAATGGAGTAGTAGTTCTATGGCTTGTCACTAGAAGCGCAATTTCAAAATTGAGTGGTAGTTCTATGCCTGACCACTAGAAGCGCAATTTCGAAATGAAGTGGTAGTTCTATGCCTGACCACCGGGGGCGCAATATCGAAATGGAGTGGTAGTTCTATGCCTGACCACTAGAGGCGCGATTTCGAAATGGAGTAGTACTTCTATGGCTTGCCACTAGAAGCGCAATTTCAAAATTGAGTGGTAGTTCTATGCCTGACCACTAGAAGCCCAATTTCGAAATGGAGTGGTAGTTCTATGCCTGACCACCGGGGGCGCAATATCGAAATGGAGTGGTAGTTCTATGCCTGACCACTAGAAGCGCGATTTCGAAATGGAGTGGTAGTTCTATGCCTGACCACTAGAGGCGCAATTTCGAACTGGAGTGGTAGTTCTATGCCTGACCACCGGGGGCGCAATATCGAAATGGAGTGGTAGTTCTATGCCTGACCACCGGGGGCGCAATATCAAAATGGAGTGGTAGTTCTATGCCTGGCCACTAGAGGCGCAATATCGAAATTGAGTGGTAGTTCTATGCCTGGCCACTAGAGGCGCAATTTCGAAATGGAGTGGTAGTTCTATGCCTGACCACTAGAGGTAACCAAAGATATAGCTAGGCGGTTGCCGACGCTAGATGAGTGACACACACATTTAATGCATGCGCATGCTGCTTGTGGCCTTCTTCTGTGCCTTGCACAGTATAAAACCCCTTAAAACAATTACTGAAGCGAGACGGCGCACGCGTTACGGCGACAGATTTAAATTGTGAGTGCACTATATCTCGTCGCAAATGGTGCTTAACCACGGCGGGTCTCAAGCACAGGAGACTCCCAATTTCTAAATGACACACACTTGGCTCACAGCGCAAAGTTGTGTTAAACTTGCTTTGTCTAAAGCAGGCACACACATACGAGTATGATCCTGATAGGTAACTAAGCTATCGGTCTTATGTCCAAGCGCAACATAATTTAGGTTAGAACCTCATAACAAGTATTCCCGTTCGCTAATAGAGAGATCTCTCCCAGGATATATAGAAACGGAGACACTCGTCCGAATTGAACCTGGAAACAAAGCGCTACATCTGAGAATCTCGTCAGACATAGGGTTAAAGTTTACTGCAGTTTAATACGAAAGAACTACAATGAAATCACCGAAAATAAAACAAAATAATATAACTACTAATAATAGAAATAAAAATAACTATAATAAGCCCATATGATCCCGCTTAAATGCCTTCAGATTGCCATGAGTGCGACTTTTGCAACCAGTTGACAGTAGCGCTTCTTCACTGCACGTTCGGTCATAAAAAGTTTAAATTGTGTGCTCAGAATAAGTTTAAACCTTGTGCCTTGTGATTATTAACCAATTTTTATGCTGAATGGTCGGCTCAAACTCAATTGCGAAACACCGTGAGTCTGTTAATGTGTGACTTAAATGGAACTCATTAATAACCAGTATCACGTAATAACCTGGGTTAGAATAGAAGGCTTGTCCAACGAGCTGCGTCACCAGGTAATGTAAACGATCGGTAGCGAAGCTCCCCTCACGGCCAATGAGAGAGAGTCTCGCGATATTTCAGGCGAATTTGAGGTTTCAGAGCGTAGATCGCACAGGCAGGGATTCTTGTGAGCACTCAATGAACGGAGGCTGAAGTTGTGTAAAAGACATGCATTTATTCCTATAACTAACATAAGACAGACATTACACCTAACAAACAATAAACACGAAATAACGGAGTGGACACAAACAATGTAATCATGAAAATGCAATGACCAGATTTAAAATGAGTAACCTTAAAAGGGAAAATACTGTTCTGCAAAGCAAGCAATTTGTGGAAATACTGTCCTAAAGTAATATAGCAGGTGAATAGGAGTTTAGGTTGTTATAAATGAAAGGAAGTTTGTTTACTTGGTTGCAGAGTGGGGGGGGGGGGGGTCTTGGCAGTTGGTTGCGGAGGCTGATGAGCTGATGGGTGATGGCACTCAGGGAGGCGCGGTGTTTGCAGCGGTTGTTGGAGTGGAGCCCCTCTGATTCCCTCTCCTGGTGAAGCTTGGGCTTGGTTGCAGTTCTCTGTCCAGCTGGGTCTTCACTGATAGGCTTCAGGAGGGCTTCTTGTGGGCTTCTCTTCTCTTGGGCTGATGTTCTCTGCCTCTCTTCGTGCTGATGGTCTTTTGTTTTCTCCTCCCTTCTGTTTCTCCTCTCCTGGCTTTGTTCTGAGGTGCCAGGTTTTATAGTGTAAAGTTCGTGAATAGGAGTGACCAGGAATTCGACTCCTGGACCAATGGCTGACCATCCATTTGGCGGGCTTTCGGAAGGGGGTCTGTATCAGTCCTTTTGAGATTTATGACCAGAGTGATTTCCCTTGTATTGATGATTTTCGTTAGGCTGGTGTAACTTTTGATATATTCACTTTCGTGGTAACCACTGACCAGATTTGGAAACTGGAGTGATTTTCCATCGGTTTGATACCAAACATGCCATAGCAGCCTAGCGGTTCACACCTCATACCATCTGTAATGATTAATTAATGATTACTTATATTATGTCGTTATGTTATATTACTCACACCTTATTTTATGCCTCACAATCTATATAATTGTAAATATACTGTGTAGCTGCTGGCGCGTTCCAAACTAAATCTCATTGTACTTACAATGTCAATAAAAACATCCATCCATCCATCTAGGCAGGCCAGTGTCGCCTCCATCCTTCCTGAAGTCAGTGATTCCTTTGTCTTTGTGCTGTTTAGTGCCAAATTGTTTGCTGAACTCCAACCTATCAGTTTCTGGACCTCATCTCTGTAAGCTGACTCATAAGAACCAAAGAGATTTACAAATGAGAGGAGGCCATTCGGCCCATCAAGCTCCTTTGAGGAGAACTTAGCTAATAGCTCAAAAATCTTATCTAGCTCTGATTTAAAAGAACCCAGGGTTTTAGCTTGTGTTACAATAACAGGAAGACTATTCCATACTCTAACTACACGCTGTGTACAGAAATGCTTCATCAAATTCGTTTTAAAATGTTCTCCAGCTAATTTCCACTTATGGCCACGAGTTCTGGTATTTAAACTAACATTGAAATAGCCATTTGGCTGAACAGCATCCAGACCTGTTAGAATCTTAAACACCTGGATTATGTCCCCCCTTAGTCTCCTTTGCTCGAGGCTAAACAGATTCAGCTCAGCTAACCTCTCCTCATTAGACATTCCTCTAAGACCAGGAATCATTCTCGTTGCCCTACGTTGCACCTTTTCCAAGGCAGCAATGTCCTTCTTAAGGTATGGTAACCAAACCCGCACACAATATTCTAGGTGGGGTCTTACCAAGGAATTATATTATCGTAGCATCACTTGCCTTGTCTTAAACTCCACACACCTAGAGATGCAATGTGCCTTCTCGCGTGGTGTTCCTGCAGAGGGAGTCTGTGAGTGCTGGAGATTGGGGGAGGGGGCAGTGTGGCTATGTCTGCTCTGTGTTCCTCCAGACGAGCAAAGAAGCTGTTTAGCTCCTTTGCTAAAAGGGCGTTGCTGTTAACAGTGACGGTGTTGTTGCCTTTGAAGTTTGTAATGTGTTGTATTCCCTGCCACACCCACTGTGGGTTGTTGTATGTGAAGTAGACCTCTATTTTCTGTTTCTCTGCCTGCCTGGCAACCTTGATGCCCCTATTCAGGTTAGCTCTGGCTGCACTCTGTGTTCTTGACTGCGCTGTCTTGTCCTGTAGTATTGTATTGTTGCTCTTGTGTTTATCTTGCACTTTCTCCCTCTGTTTGTGCTCCTTTCACTCTGTATAGTTCTATCTTGCCCGCACTTGTGTCATCTTGTGTTGTTTCTGTTTTTCTTCTTTGTGTTGCACCGTGGTCCAGGAGGAACAATGTTTCCTTTCACTGTGTACTGTGTATATTGCTGAAATAACAATAAACCCACTTGACCACCTGCCTCAATTCATCCTGAAGAGTTTTCCAATGTTGTTCAAAGGTCTGTTTGTTTCGAGTGAAGGACACGCCCCTGGACGTGCTGGATAAGGGGACCACAGATCAGTGTCCTCAGTCCTGCTTCTCCCTTCAAAGCTGAGAGGAAGATGACCCGCCTGCTGCTTCTGGTTTTGGCTTATGGAGCTCTGCTTATCTCCACAGAGGCCCAGCAAGATTACCACAGTCTCCCTGCACTCACAAGACGGCCATTAAACTCGCAGTCGAAAATGCTCATCAAGGAACCCGTCAGCACATGAATTTCTATAACATCCAGGGCCGTCCGAAGGTAACTGCTGAGAAAGTGTTTACAAAAGTGTGAAACTTTCATCATCTGCAAGCTGAACTAATGAGTATCACATTGATTTTGATGTTTTAATTTCAATGCATATGATGCTTAATGTCTCTTCACAATGAAAGTGATGGTTGTATATCTCAGCCCTGGTCAATTTTACCTTCTCACAGTTTCTCTCTGAATCTGCTGCAGTCAAGTCTGTGACAGTTTGCCATTTTTTGGGTGATTATTGTTTGTTATATTGCCTTTAAAACAGTTGTAGGCAATTTTGTATATAACGTGTTTATGTGATTTAGATCAGCAGTGAATACATTGACATTGAGATTCTCTTGAGAGCAACAAAATGTCCAAAGTCAACTGCAACAGACCATCGGGCTGACTGTATTTTCATGGACAAGAGGGTAAGTAAAGAGTCACTGTGACTGTGAGCATTGGACATATCAGTTAGCAAATTAATTTAGGTTCATGTTAACTTTTTTGATGCCCTGCGGGGGAAAGTTAGCCAACAATAAAGTAACAAATACATAGGTGGCCTCAAAGAGCCAGTTCCTTCACCTTATTCTCAAATTTTAGTAGGTTTACAGGCTTAAAGGCTGGATTACCAGGCAGAAGCAAATGCTAATCATCTGAGGGGTGACCTGTAGATTATGCTTCGAGCTATGAACCCTAGCTGGCCTTATTTAAAGACCTGTGGGCTGTACTACAAAGCGGGTTTTACATACCCAGAGTTAACTCAATCGAGCCAGGTTAACTAAAACTCATTGTTGAAATCAGCCTTAAATGGCAGTGTGGTGTTTTGTGGTGAAAGGGCAGGACTTAACTCTTGTTTTAATTAGAAAGCCAGTAATTAAACCTGGTCAGAGCAGGGTAGATGTGCAGTGTGAATTACCCTTTAAATTTACCTCTTTAAATAGTGAACTACAGGACCACTTAGCTTGATCGGAGGACAGTATTTTAATACAGAGCAGTGTTCAGTTAAACGGGATTTGTTGTTCATACTTTTAGATGAACTTGCTTTGTATAATATAGCCTTATGGTGACCCTGCTTTGGAAGCTCTTTCCTCTAAAATTGTTCTGTGTCATTAAACCCTGCACTCCAGCAGCTCTGCCTTAAATCATTAGATATATCTTTACTACACCTTCTCTCACTGTATTTATTGCCCACCACTCTTTAAATACTGTTTTTGTGTGTCTGTGTGTTTTTGCAGCCATTCATTAACTGTAGAGTTTGCAGCAGACAGTCTGGTAATGATCTTACACATCCATCAAATGACTGTGTACCAAACAAGAAAGTGGATGAAGTAAGTGTAGAGAGTCTTAGCATTATGGAAATGTAACAGGTGTGTGAATTGTGTCTAAACATGTGGTTAAACTTTGATTGTGTTTGTACATGCAAAAATTTGATCAGAGTACTGTTTATTAATGACAATGTTACTTTTAATCTGAACAACAGTGGCAGCACCAAGGAAAAGCTTGGGGGGGGGGGCTCTAGCTCCTCCTCCAATGACCATAGTACCCCCACAGCACCCCCAAAATATTGGTTTCATTTTTTCTTTAACTATCTGTAAAATCTGTATATTGTGTAAGACATTTTTGCGGTTTTTACAGCATACTTGTAGTGTATTTTTTCTTCAAAGTACACATAGAGGCTCTGTGAGCTAGACGTTAGAATTTCATATTTTATCCTATTTTATCCATGCTGTAGCTTATCGTGCTGTGTGCTTCTATACACCATCTACATAAGCTGAAAAGCTAAAGCACCCGGTCTAAATAATCTCACTCCCCTATAGCACCTGTAGCATTAAGTCACTGGCGCTGCCACTGCTGAATAAACGACTCCAATCTGACTAAACCGCTTAACTTTTCCTCCCCATGTTACATTTCAGGACAAACGACGTAATATGTGTCCTTCTGATAAACCTCTTCTCAGACCTAAAACTGCCTTGGCTTCCAAGGACACTAAAGAAGCTGAAGGAGACCGTCTGACTGTTTCTGATGGCTGATGGTCCTGCAATGTGGACCAGAGGAGGAAACTGGGAGGGAAAATGCTTTGCTTTATATCATGCCCACCCAAAGCCCCCAGTGAGTAAGCCATAGGCGCCGATAGGATGGAAAAACTCCCAAGAAGGAAGAAACCTTGGGAGGGACCAAACTCAAAGGGGGAGCCCATCCTCCTGGGGCCGGCAAAGTGTAGGTGCAGGATCACAAAAAAACTTGACGAGAGAAACGAGAGAATTCGACTGTCCCTCACAAAAACTGTAAAGTTTTAGTGGCTAAATTGCTTTTTCTATGCCTTTTCAAACAGGAGGAGATTTGTTTGGCTATACGTAGAAATTTTCTATACAATTTAGACAGCACAGAATCATTAACCTACTTTAATGCATTTATTAATACAACCACATATTTCACACATTTTGACATCAGTCATGCAGTGAAGATACAGTCTCTTTATTTCTTGACGCCAACCCTCCCCATTAATCCGGGCTTGGGACCGACACCTAGTTGAGCTGGCTTTCTCCCTTAAGTGGCTGGGTTAGGCTAAACTATGCACATATTTATGAAGACTACTATAAATTTATAAAGACCTCCCTAAATATGTAGTCTAACAAAACGCAGTTTAAAGAAGGTAGCCTACCTGGTAAACAAAGAAATTAAAAGGCCCACAGCATATAATCGGGCTATATCCAAGCAGTTTTTAAGAACGTAACCTACATGGCGAAATTGAATTACTTTCTGGACCAACAAACGCAACCAGACATGAACATTATGCACCTTCCTAGTCTTGATGTATGTCGTCATACAGATGAGGACGTTAAGGCAGCCTTTAGGTCCGACCCATCATGCACTGCAGTTTTTTGCAAATTCCTCAGATGGAAAACCATTAAATACCTCTTCTATTACCTTATATTACCTTATATTCATGTAATAAATATACAAATATCAATTAGTTGGAAATCAGCCAGACAGACGTAATTACTACAAATGGTTTCCACTGTATTTGTG
This sequence comes from Brienomyrus brachyistius, assembly GCF_023856365.1. Lineage (NCBI taxonomy): Eukaryota > Metazoa > Chordata > Actinopteri > Osteoglossiformes > Mormyridae > Brienomyrus > Brienomyrus brachyistius. The sequence goes on from NW_026042453.1 coordinate 138,702, forward strand.
ACTCTGAGTGCCGCAGGCTTGGATGCAGTGCCGCACCATTTTGGGCATGCACTGGCATGCACTGGCCAATCATGTAGCACTTCTCTCATAAATATTAATGAGACATCACCTACCACCCTGCAAAAAAGAAATTTGCCGCTCGTCCCCCTGCACATGAACCAACATGGCTGTCTCAACCAGCGGAGCTCCGGAGCCTCTGGAGAAACACGCGGCAAAAAAGGCTCGCATACGGTCTTCCAGAGTTTGGGAATACTTCAGTCATGACACCTTTTCTGCGCCTCTACTGTAGCTGGCGTTAATGACGCTGTTTCAGCCATTTTATATTTTCTGTTTACTTATTCTGTCATGTAAGACTGAGACAAATTATCGTTTACGACTATTCTTACACACTGTAGCCTGACTTGCTGACTTAAGTAAGCTTAACTATAAGCTACCTTTGCTAGTGTTTGTGAATAACATGTTTCTCTAGTTATGAAATTATTCCATGTTTTAGCATCTGTTTCAACATTAAAGTCAAATTGGTATATTGAAATATGTAAAAACTATTGAACTATTAGCTTAAGTCTAACATAGAAAATCCTACTGAATCTCTTAAGATTTTCCTTTTTTGTTAATGCACTAATGTTTAAGAAGTGTCTTAAATTGAATTTCAGATTTGTGTGTGGGTGGGAGTGGGTGAATTGTATTAAATTCATACATTCATTCTTTTGGCTCAGACATTACTGACCTAAAACAAATTGAGGCATTGGGTAAGTGCTTAAATTAGCTACTAAATGGCAAAAAATATTCTAAATATCACATTTTCCATTCTTCGGTATAATTTTAATGAATCACCTATGCTGCCAAACATTAACGCATAGATTGTCACAACACTCTATGTTTTAGTTCTTCTTTATGTGTATAGGACGGTGTGATGGTTCTGGTGGTGGGTGTGGCCGACGCTGCTCGCGATGTTTGGCTATGCTGCAGTCCCAGGGACCAAGTTGGAACACATTTCCACCTTCAAGCTTAGGTGGAAAAACGGCACCGAGACCCAGCAGCAGGACAACTTCTTGTCCAGACAACCAGCCCTGCTTCATCATTGAAGTAAGCCCTGTGAACAGGAGCGAGATGTACTTCTGCAGTGGATGTTATAGCGGAAAGAACATCCCCATCCTCACGTCTGCCGGAGTGCCCCCTCAAGTGGGTGTGTGACTTAACTCGATGGATGAATTGGACAGAATGTACTGTTACTAGAGGTCGACCGATATGGGTTTTTCAAGTCAAGGGTCAGGCGATGGCCGATATATGCTGCTGATTTTTTTTGGCCGATAATTGGACGTTTTCCCCTCTATTTGCATGGTAAAATATCACACTAATAATAACAAACGATACACAAAATTTCTCAATTTAGCATTTATTGAATACTCAACTTGGAAACAATAACACATTTATAAACAATAAAAATAGCAGCATCAGAATCTCTGTTAGTGCACAATATAGCAGCAAACTCCTCATGTTTGACGGAAGGAAATTTGTAAACAATACAAAAAGGAATAAGCATGTTATCTTTAGTTGTAATCCCACTTCCAGTCCCTGAGTCTTACTCACCACACTCATACTTCACAGCAAACAGACAGCAGTTAATTAACCAGAAGAGAAAAATGCAAAAACACAACAGAACTTGTAAATAATAACAAACTAATAGACAATAAAAATAGCAGCATCAGAATCTCTATTAGTGCCAAATATAGCAGCAAACTCCTCATGTCTGACGGAAGGAAAATTTGTAAATACACAAAGGAATGAGCACATCTTCAGTTTTAATCCCATTTCCAGTCCCTGAGTCTTCCTCATCCCACAAGCAGGCAAGGCATGTCACCCCGGTTGTGTGACACTTATTTTATATAATAAAATAAGTGCCCCCTGCGGCCCCAGAGCCCGAGCAGCCGTCTCCGCTGCCTGCAGCTACCGCGCCCACGTCCGAGGCGCTTTCCCTGCCTGCAGCTCCCGGGCAGGCGCTCCCTCTGCAGCCTGCAGCTCCAGTCCCTGGCCCCACTCCAGTCCCTTCTCCCCCTGTGACTCTGGTACCCTCACCCCGACGAGCCCGACCCCGGCCGCAGGTCCTTATGTCTGTGTCCCATAAGGGGAGAGGACACAGACGCACGGCTGGGGTCCCACCCGCCCAGCCCCCTGGCTCGCCCTCCCTCGCCGGCGCTAGGGCTTGGTCGGCACCTGCGGGTCCTGGCCCTCCGGGTCGGCTGTCGTCTGCGGGTCCCCCTCCGCGGCCTCGTCGCCCTGCCTCGGTCCCTCCTCCGGCGTCTTATCGGTTGCCTGCGGGCCCCCCGACGGCGGCTCCTCATTCGCCTGCTGGTCCTCCCGCTCTGGCGTGTCGGAGGACGTCGCCGTCTGCTGCGGCTCCCCCTCTCTCCTTGCCCTCGCCAGGGTCCCTTCCAGCTCCTTCGTCCCCTTCCCTGGTCTCCCCTCCGACTCCCTCCTTCGTCCCTGCGTCTGTCCCTCACCCCGTCTCCTCGGCCCCTCCGGCTCCGGCCTCCCGGCCGCCTGCAGCCCTTCCGGCTGCCTCCCGTCGCCCGCTGGGTCTCCCTCGGGCTCCTCTTGGTTCCCCCTCCTTCTCTCCCTGGCCTCCCGTCTTTGTCCCTCCTGCCTCTGCTCCCCCTCGCTTTGTTCCTCCTGTCTCTGTCCCTCCTCTCTTTGTCCCTCGTCCCTCTGGCTTCTGCTCCTCTTTCCCCGATGTTCCCTTCGTTCACTCCCGGTCCTTTTGTCCTGCCTGTTCCCTCCGTGTCCCCCTTTCTGATCTGTTTCTCTGCCTTTCCTGTCTTATGTCAAGTCTTGTCCTGGCTCCTTCCCCTGTGCCAGTTCTGTCTGTCCGTTCTGTTCCCTGTCCCTCATTAATGAGGTTTTATATAGATATACATATATGCCCGGCTTGTCCGCTCCTCGTGTGTGCCACGCCCCCTGATTACCCACGTGTGCTTCCCTGATCGTCTCCTGCTTTGCCCGATTACTTTGATTAGTCATGACCTATTTTAAGTCCTGGTCTTACCTGTTTGCCCTGTCCGTCATTGTAGTTTGTCAATGCCTGCGTTCCGTCCTGCTCTACCCGCTCCGTTTCCCCGATTAAAGACCCGTTTTCACAAACACAAAAAAAACTATATGTATACATATACATACACTGAACAAAAATATAAACGCAACACTTTTGTTTTTGCTCCCATTTTTCATGAGATGGACTTAAAGATCTACAATTCATTCCAGATACACAATATTACCATTTCTCTCAAACATTTCTCACAAATCAGTCTAAATGTGTGATAGTGAGCACTTCTGCTTTGCTGAGATAATCCATCCCACCTCACAGGTGTGCCACATCAAGATGCTGATCTGACATCATGGGTAGTGCACAGGTGTACCTTATACTGCCCACAATAAAAGGCCACCCTGGAATGTGCAGTTTTGTCTCACAGCAAAATGCCACAGATGCCACAAGCATTGAGGGAGCGTGCAATTGGCATGCTGACAGCAGGAATGTCAACCAGATCTGTTGCTCGTGCATTGAATGTTCATTTCTCAACCATAAGCCGTCTCCAAAGGCGTTTCAGAGAATATGGCAGTACATCCAACCGGCCTCACAACCGCAGACCACGTGTAACCACACCAGCCCAGGACCTCCACATCCAGCAGGTTCACCTCCAAGATCGTCTGAGACCAGCCACTCAGACAGATGATGCACGGCCCCATGTTGCAAGGATCTGTACACAGTTCTTGGAAGCTGAAAATGTCCCAGTTCTTGCATGGCCAGCATACTCACCGGACATGTCACCCGTTGAGCATGTTTGGGATGTGCTTGACCGGCGTATACGACAGCGTGTACCAGTTCCCACTAATATCCAACAACTTCGCACAGCCATTGAAGAGGAGTGGACCAACATTCCACAGGCCACAATTGACAATCTGATAAACTCTATGCGAAGAAGATGTGTTGCATTGTATGAGGCAAATGGTGGTCACACCAGATACTGACCGGTTCTGAGTCCCCAGACCCCCAATAAAGCAAAAAACTGCACATTCCAGGGTGGCCTTTTATTGTGGGCAGTATAAGGTACACCTGTGCACTACCCATGATGTCAGATCAGCATCTTGATGTGGCACACCTGTGAGGTGGGATGGATTATCTCAGCAAAGCAGAAGTGCTCACTATCACACATTTAGACTGATTTGTGAGAAATGTTTGAGAGAAATGGTAATATTGTGTATCTGGAATGAATTGTAGGTCTTTAAGTCCATCTCATGAAAAATGGGAGCAGAAACAAGAGTGTTGCGTTTATATTTTTGTTCAGTATATATATTTATGGGTGTATCGAGACTAGATGGTCAGTATGGATAACTAAGGTGCACTAAAACTGGGTGAGCAGGCAAGGCATGTCACCCAGGTTGTGTGACAATTATTTTATATAAATGTATATATGTATATATATATTCCATCCACCATCCCTCCTTTACGGAGAACTGCGTTATTTTTATTGTCCATTACGAAAAAAATAAAAAAACTATATATATATATATATATATATACATATATATTTATGGGTGTATCGAGACTAGTTGGTCATTATGGATAACTAAGTTGCACTAAAATTGGGTGAGCAGGCAAAGCATGTCACCCAGGTTGTGTGACAATTATTTTATATATATGTATGTATATATTCCATCCACCATCCCTCCTTTACGGAGAACTGCATTATTTTTCTTTTCTATTGCTAATAAAAAAACTATATATATGTACATATATATATATATATATATATGGGTGTATCGAGACTAGATGGTCAGTATGGATAACTAAGGTGCACTAAAATTGGGTGAGCAGGCAAGGCATGTCACCCAGGTTGTGTGACAATAATTTTATATATATGTATATATATATTCCATCCACTATCCCTCCTTTATGGAGAACTGCGTTATTTTTATTGTCTATTGCAAAAAAAAACACAAAAAAACTATATATATATATATATATATACACATATATATTTATGGGTGTATCGAGACTAGTTGGTCATTATGGATAACTAAGGTGCACTAAAATTGGGTGAGCAGGCAAGGCATGTCACCCCAGTTGTGTGACAATTATTTTATATAAATGTATATATATATTCCCTCCACCACCCCTCCTTTACGGAGGACTGCTTTATTTTTAATATCCATTGCGAAAAAAAAACACAAGAAAAAGAAAAAATATCTATATATATATATACATATATATATATATATATATATATATATATATATATATATATATATATATATGGGTGTGTCGAGACTAGATGGTCAGTATGGATAACTGAGGTGCACTAAAATTGGGTGAGCAGGCAAGGCATGTCACCCAGGTTGTGTGACAATTATTTTATATATATGCATATACATATTCCATCCACCATCCCTCCTTTATGGAGAACTGCGTTATTTTTATTGTCTATTGCAAAAAAAAAACAGAAAAACTATATATATATATATATATATATATATATACATATATATTCATGGGTGTATCGAGACTAGATGGTCATTATGGATAACTAAAGTGCACTAAAATTGGGTGAGCAGGCAAGGCATGTCACCCAGGTTGTGTGACAATTATTTTATATAAATGTATATATATATATATATATTCCATCCACCATCCCTCCTTTACGGAGAACTGCGTTATTTTTCTTTTCTATTGCTAATAAAAAAACTATATATATATACATATATATTTATGGGTGTATCGAGACTAGATGGTCATTATGAATAACTAAGGTGCACTAAAATTGGGTGAGCAGGCAAGGCATGTCACCCCGGTTGTGTGACAATTATTTTATATATATATTCCATCCACCATCCCTCCTTTACGGAGGACTGCTTTATTTTTAATATCCATTGCGAAAAAAAAACACAAGAAAAAGAAAAAATATCTATATATATATACATATATATATATATATATATATATATATATATATATATATATATATATATATATATATGGGTGTGTCGAGACTAGATGGTCAGTATGGATAACTAAAGTGCACTAAAATTGGGTGAGCAGGCAAGGCATGTCACCCAGGTTGTGTGACAATTATTTTATATAAATGTATATATATATATATATATATATATATATATATATATATATATATATATATATATATATATATATATATATATATATATATATTCCATCCACCATCCCTCCTTTACGGAAAACTGCGTTATTTTTCTTTTCTATTGCTAATAAAAAAACTATATATATGTACATATATATATATATATATATATGGGTGTATCGAGACTAGTTGGTCATTATGGATAACTAAGTTGCACTAAAATTGGGTGAGCAGGCAAGGCATGTCACCCAGGTTGTGTGACAATTATTTTATATATATATGTATATATATATTCCCTCCACCACCCCTCCTTTACGGAGGACTGCTTTATTTTTAATATCCATTGCGAAAAAAAAAACACAAGAAAAAGAAAAAATATCTATATATATATACATATATATATATATATATATATATATATATATATATATATATATATATATATGGGGTGTGTCGAGACTAGATGATCAGTATGGATAACTAAAGTGCACTAAAATTGGGTGAGCAGGCAAGGCATGTCACCCAGGTTGTGTGACAATTATTTTATATAAATGTATATATATATATATATATATATATATATATATATATATATATATATATATATATATATATATATATATATATTCCATCCACCATCCCTCCTTTACGGAGAACTGCGTTATTTTTCTTTTCTATTGCTAATAAAAAAACTATATATATGTACATATATATATATATATATATATGGGTGTATCGAGACTAGTTGGTCATTATGGATAACTAAGTTGCACTAAAATTGGGTGAGCAGGCAAGGCATGTCACCCAGGTTGTGTGACAATTATTTTATATATATATGTATATATATATTCCCTCCACCACCCCTCCTTTACGGAGGACTGCTTTATTTTTAATATCCATTGCGAAAAAAAAACACAAGAAAAAGAAAAAATATCTATATATATACATATATATATATATATATATATATATATATATATATATATATATATATATATATATATATATATATATATATGGGTGTGTCGAGACTAGATGGTCAGTATGGATAACTAAGGTGCACTAAAATTGGGTGAGCAGGCAAGGCATGTCACCCAGGTTGTGTGACAATTATTTTATATATATGCATATACATATTCCATCCACCATCCCTCCTTTACGGAGAACTGCGTTATTTTTATTGTCTATTGCAAAAAAAAAACAGAAAAACTATATATATATATATATATATATATATATATATATATATATATATATATATATATATATATATACATATATATTCATGGGTGTATCGAGACTAGATGGTCATTATGGATAACTAAAGTGCACTAAAATTGGGTGAGCAGGCAAGGCATGTCACCCAGGTTGTGTGACAATTATTTTATATAAATGTATATATATATATATATATATTCCATCCACCATCCCTCCTTTATGGAGAACTGCGTTATTTTTATTGTCTATTGCAAAAAAAAAACAAAAAAAACTATATATATATACATATATATTTATGGGTGTATCGAGACTAGATGGTCATTATGAATAACTAAGGTGCACTAAAACTGGGTGAGCAGGCAAGGCATGTCACCCAGGTTGTGTGACAATTATTTTATATATATGTATATATATATTCCATCCACCATCCCTCCTTTATGGAGAACTGCGTTATTTTTATTGTCTATTGCAAAAAAAAAAACAAAAAAAACTATATATATATATACATATATATATATGGGTGTATCGAGACTAGAAGGTCATTATGCATAACTAAAGTGCACTAAAATTGGGTGAGCAGGATAGGCATGTCACCCCAGTTGTGTGACAATTATTTTATATATATGTATATATATATATATATATTCCCTCCACCACCCCTCCTCTACGGAGGACTGCTTTATTTTTATTTCCATTGCAAAAATAAAAAATTTTAAAACACAAAAAAAAAAAAAAAAACGAAAATAATAATAATAAAAATAATTTTGAATGTGTATTCAAATAAGTTTGAATGTGTGTGAACTATATATAAATATATATATACACATGCATATACAGAAATATATAGACACACACACATATATATATATACACACACACACACAGACACACACTCACATAAACACATACACACACTGTGTACAGTCTTATGCAAAGGTTTGGCACCCCTTGACAAATAACATCTTTTCAATTACAAAAGCAACAATATCAGTTAATACAGTCTCTTTAGGAACTGGGGGAAAAATACACAATATTTTCAGCAAACATTGATGAATAGTTACTTTTTATGCCATAAATTGAACAAAATTACAAAATAAAAACATTATTATGGCACTCTGCAAAAGTTTGGGCACCCTACGTAATCAGTACTTAGTAACACCTCCTCTGCCAGATATCACAGCTTACAAGCGCTTCTTATAGCCAGCTGAAAGGCTTTCAGTTCTTGTACTTGGGATTTTCTCACATTCTTCCTTGCAAAAGGCTTCTAGTTCTGTAATATTCTAATATATCAAGGGCTGTATTGTCAAATAGGAGATCGGCAGCATTCTCCCACCTGAGAAAACTGTACTACAATGCCCTTGATAGTGTGTAGAAACACACTCGTCAGCTCTAGTCCTCCTGTAACAACGCAAAAGGACTGGCAACCCTCAGGTATTTATGCGTGCGATTGTATGATAAATTCACCCTGACAGTCTCACACTTCTCTTGGTACCAACAGGTCTCATGGAATATATAAAAGGCAACTGCAACAATTATACTCGGCACTAAACATCGAGGCACGGAAATGCAGCAGAGCTTGTGTATTTCTCAGGATGCATTCTAGTAAAATGCCCGGAAAATGAGCTAAAGACATATTTCAAGGGGCACTATATAAAACCGATGGAAATTTTACTGATTAAATAAAAGGAAAAGCATCGTTTGAAAAATCACAAATGTTTCTAAGATTCAATGCATCGCTTTTTGACCACATCATAGCGATGAACACATCATTGTTCCTGACAATGTCCTAATACAGAAATAAAACTTTATGTTGGTAAACTCAAAAAGCCTTCAGCTGTCACACTGGCTAACGATCTCAAACGATTATAAAGCAGCATTTTGAAAAGCGCTGTTTTAAAATAACAGATACAACACTTACCTTGTCTTCTGGCCAAATGCTTTTCACGGCTTGGCACTCCAACGGTGCTGAAACGAAATTTGTATTTCCTCCTACCTCGTTGGCCCTTCAGTTCTTCTTTTCTCCCTTTGGATGTTTTTTTCCTTCTTCTTTGGATATTGTTTTTTATTTTTGTTTGTTTTTTTTTACTTTGCATGTTTTTCCTTCTTCGGATATTATTTTTTTGGCTTATTTTTTTAGACGATGTTTTTTTTCGTCTTCTTTAAAAATTGATTTTTTTCGTCTTCTTTAAATATTGTTTTTTTTTTCATCCTTTTGATGTTGTTTTACGGAACAAGAGCCGTACAGTGCTACTCTATCAGGAGGTAGCGCCAACTGAACGCCTTGAAGCAGTACCCAGCTCTTTTATAGGGAGCGTCAACCCGAAGTCAAGTTCTAGAACGTTGCACTCACTTTTCATTGGTTTCCCAGCTATGCTGTCAGAATAATGTTTGCTGATTGGTCGAAAATTTTAAAACGTACCCGAGTACTGTAAAAAAAACTCAAGATCTTGCTACCCTACGGAGCACCCATAAGGTGATTTTTTTTATACGTTATATGCAGCTATTTGTAGCAGGCCGTAATTAGACTAATCCACCCTTTGTCAATAAAGCCAACAAGAGAACAGGTTGCCCAAAGTTTGCTCAGGTACACGCCACAGCACAACCTTAAAAACACATCCAGCACAAATCACACTAGTGAATGACACAGCAAATCACAGCAATAAAAAAGACCCCTATGGGCAATCCAGCACCCAGACTACAGGTGCCAAAAGGCCCAGCCTGCCTAATAATGAACCCAAAATATACATACAACAAAGAAAAAGACACAAACAAAAAAGAAAATAAAACTAGCCAGCTGCTCCCACTAAACCCCGCTCCCGAGGCCACTAAGCCGGCTGGCTTGATAATACACGATACAACCTCAGATAAAACATATTAAAGCAACACCAGGGAGGTTTACAACCTGATCCTTAAAATTATCGACCCGTAATTCCACCTTGAAAACCCCTAAAGAACAGTAGTTTACCCCATGACTCACTGCCCCATTCAAACAAAAAAAAAACAGGTTTTTGGGGTAACCTTTAGGTCAGCTCTTCAAAACCAGGTATGAGGACTCTTCAGCTAATCAGTCCTCTAATTAGAAATCTAATTAGGGAGTTGCAGCGAAAACCTGCATACACACCGGCCCTTTGCGGATAAGATTGTTCACCCCTGAAACAAGCAAACAGAAAGGCTGCTACACTGCAAATTCAATATGCCCGCCGATGCTCCCCCAAATCTATCAGGACCCTGCCTGTCTTTCCCGTGCCTGCTCCTTTGCCAATATGCCCTACCATCGGAACATGCACAGCCATCTCGCCCCGGCTATGCCTCCAGTCCGAACTGCAGTTCCTATACCTGCCTATAATTGCCTGGCTACAATCCATCCCCCAAAATGAAATTGATGACCCAACGATCACAGCTAAGAATTCTATCCCCAAACCACTGGTCTTCCTCCCCAACCGAACGATCATTCACTGACCGTGGTAACTTATAAGGGTTGGTATGATGACCAGTGGTGGACCTCACCGAACGTTTAACTGGTCTCTACACCTCGGGGGGGACATAACCTCCTCCATTATACGAGGCCTACTTGTGGATGCTCTATTGCGACCCCTCCCACCAGCCCTGTCCCCGTAAAACCACAGAGTCCTCATCCGATTCCATTTCTGTTGCCCCTGTGGGCAACCCAGACTCAGGAGACATTACCAGAACATCTTCCCCTGACATAACAACCCCCTGTGGTACTGGACGCAACTCTGTTCGGTGAACTTGACGGACAACCCCGTCCCCCTCCATTGGAGTTGCAGAGTAAACTGCACCCTGATCTTGGGGACACCGAACTACCATATACAAACAGGCATCCCAATGATCCTGTATTTTACCTCGAACATGGTTCCGCAAACACACCAGCTGACCTTCATCAAACCCCTAATCATTAACCAACTCATTGTGTTTCCGATTTCGTGGTGTGGCTTGTTCCTCCAACTAAGCCTTCACATACTCTTGAAGCACCTGCAAACTTTCCTGATGGTTTTGTACCCATTCCTCCAAAGGTCCACCATACTGACTGATCCCGGCAGGAGCCTGAAGATAGTGTATCGGTAATCGAGGCTCACAGCCAGACCTTAAATAAAAAGGCATCATCCAGTCATTTGGTGGGGTGTAGTATTGTAAGCTTCTCTGCTGGAGGAAGTGTGTGAAGCAAATTGTGCAAAAAAAATATTAAAGCAACACCAGGGAGGTTTACATCTAGATCCTTAAAATGATCGACCTGCAATTCCACCTTGAAAATCCAATTACCATATAAAGGATACAAGATGTAAAGATGACAAATGACATGGCACACATTTGTTGTTTAGACTGTTGTGTCAGGTTAATTGAAAGCTGAAGGATCTTAGTGTTTACTAGTCTAAGTAACAGAATGTCTAAACACTGTGCTTGCCTTTATGGGTTTTTAAGCAGAACATATAGGTATAGAAACATATTAACATTACGTTTCACGATTCACTGACTGGAGAATAGGAGAATATACACATCAATATTACTACTTAAGTTAACTAACCCTAATCCCAACCCCTATTGGCACGGAGCCCGCCAGGGTTCAGGTGAGATATAAATCTGTAATCTGTATCAATGGTTTTGCTATCCATACCCACCCTATTAATGTTAGCTTCCCAGGGTTTCTTGTTAGACAAGCTCTGTGTCTCTCTATACCCCCATTTACTGCACGACTGATTGTCCATTTATAAAGAATCAAATAGGGTGAAGATGGTTTTAGTTTACAATTACTCTGGAAGGTGACCAGATTAAAAAAAAACTAAATACCATGCCTACGTGTATGTAATCTCCATCACAGTCCCCATTTTCCCCATAATCCTCGTTTTGATAGTGCCAATTTGTGTAATGTGAGTTTTTTTTTTTTTTTTAAAAACTGTTATAGAAGAACATACTGGATGCCACATGTGTACAATTACCCCTTTCTAATTAGTGGGGTCCGTTGTGTCAGCTACAGCCTTTACTAACATACACATAAGTATACAGTCTTACAGCACTTTTGTTTTCCTTTTGTATTTAATGGTTTTCCATTTAGGGGGCAGCATGGTGGTGCAGTGGTTAGCACTGTTGCCTCACACCTCTAGGGCCCGGGTTCGAGTCTCCACCTGGGTCACATGTGTGTGGAGTTTGCATGTTCTACCCATGTCATCGTGGGGTTTCCTCCGGGTACTCTGGTTTCCCCCACAGTCCAAAAACATGCTGAGGCTAATTGGAGTTGCTAAATTGCCCATAGGAGTGTATGCGTGAGTGAATAGTGTGTGAGTGTGCCCTGCGATGGGCTGGCCCGCCATCCTGAGTTGTTCCCTGTCTCGTGCCCATTGCTTCCGGGATAGGCTCCAGACCCCCCGCGATCCAGTAGGATAAGCGGTTTGGAAAATGGATGGATGGATGGACAGTTTTCCATTTGAGGAATTAGCAAAAAACTGCAGTGCATGATGGGTAGGATCTAAAGGCTGCCTAACGCCCTTAATTTGTTTGCAATTTCGCCAGGTAGGCTACCTTCTTTAAACTGCGTTTTGCTAGACTACACATTTCGAGATGTTTTATTGTAGTCTTGGTAAATATATATATATATAGTTTAGCCTAACCCAGCCACTTAAGGGAGCAAGCCAGCTCAGGTAGGTGCCAGTCCCAAGCCCGGATTAATGGAGAGGGTTGGCGTCAAGAAATAAAGAGAAATAAAGACAACTAATACTCCTAGTTTGCGAGATCTGACTGCAATGGCAGCACTGCTACAAGGGTGTGGATAAATCTATACAAATATCACCTGCATGCACATTACTTCTTTTACAATAACCAACTCCTGATCCATACTGTTAGTCGTGAAAAAAAAAACTATCGTGTACATAGAGGCCCTGTGTAAAAAGATAACTGCCAAGGAAAAGATCAAAAACATTTATTTCAAGGATACAAAGTTTTTATGGTCATGTACAGTGTACAGTGCAATTCTTATTTGATTAACTTGAATGTCTCCACAGACTAGACGATTAAACAAATAAAGCAGCGCAACATTACAATAACTAATAACAAATAAACAAAGCTCACGAGTACTATTACAGTATTTATATCATTTATTTAAACTTAATTTTACCAGGTAAATTAACTACAAAGCAGTTACCACTGCTTTACCTGCTTCTCGGGAGAAATAGCAGATATACGTCATGTATGTGACTAAATTCTTAAGCCAATAAGGGCAAAGTTGTGTCGTAATGGAGGCGGATCCAGTTTGTGCAGCCGGTTAAAGACACTACGGGCATGTAAATGGAGAACGAAATTATAGTTATAATTCGGCGTGTTCGCGAAAACGACTTCATTTATTTTCTTATTGATTTATCGACAGACCATCATACTTTTTAGACGTTATAATAACAACACTCTATTGATCCCCAAAGAGAGAAATTCTCTCCTTGCCTGCCCCCTCTTACTGTCCATGATACACAAGCACATATGTAGAAAAACGTCAGCTTGGAAGCCAAGGCTGGACTTAACCTACTCTATTCTGGTATTCTGTTCTCCCAAGTAAGGCATCCCAAGTTCGAATCCAACTTCCGACAAAAGTTCTTCAATCGCTACAGCACAATTTGAGCCACTGATCGGCTTTAATTGCTTTGTTTTATTTTTGCGTTTCAGGCAAAACTACATAACACTTAAAGACACTACGGGCATGTAAATGGAGAACGAAATTATAGTTATAGCGAATCTCCTACACACAATACCAAGGTTACCGAACTTTGGTCAGCTGGCCGGAGTGAGACGTTCAATTCCCGTAAGATTTCTTTGCGCCAGCCTGAGAGTCTGAAAACACGTCACACCAGATGCATGAGAGATGGAAACCTGGGATATTCAGTCGAATCAGATCAAATATGATGCTAAGTTAGTACTAAGTTAAAATATGTTCCGCACTTGTAACATGCACCCATGATTTGGAACAGCAGCATACCTGTCAAGGTTTGGATTTGAAAATAAAGGAAATTTTCCGGCACCCGCCGTGAGCCATCCGCAACCAGGCTCCAGTATCCCTTACATTTTAAGACAGGAAATATAAAATAATATAAATATATAAAATATATAAAATATATTTTTGGCCACAACCGGGATTCGAACCCCGGTCTCCCGTGTGAAAGGCGGCGATCTTACCACTACACTATCCAGCAACTATATAATATAAGGGAGATTTACGGGAAAATACTAATACGGGAGGACGGCGGGAAAGAGAAGTAAAATACGGTAGTTTCCCGGCCAAAACGGGAGACTTGACAGCTATGGCTGTCTCTGGCCACGCCCCCTACAGTCGGTCCGGCCCCTGTTCGCGTGTTCGCGAAAACGACTTCATTTATTTTCTTATTGATTTATCGACAGACTTTTTAGACGTTATAATAACAACACTCTATTGATCCCCCTCTTACTGTCCATGATACACAATGACGAGACACATGTTCACTAATGACGAGAACTATTCTATTTTTCATGCCGGGGGTCCTTCAAATCTTACATTTACAAATCTTGTTCTTGTTCTCTGCTTTCTCCTTTCTCGTTCCCGTAGATATATATTATTATACGGAGATTTACGGAGTCTTCAAAGACGGTCCGGCTCCAGCTCAAGGATCACTGTTGCTGTGGTGTAGATCAGCTGATCTGTAGTAGTCTTCTACGTACATCTTCTAGTAGACCTTCTGAGGGTACTTCACGCATTCTTGGTCGGAGGGTCCAGGTTTCCAGCTTAGCTTATTTCTTATTTCTCAGGTCAGCTGCTCTTGTTTGGGATGTGCTTGACCGGCGTATACGACAGCGTGTACCAGTTCCCACTAATATCCAACAACTTCGCACAGCCATTGAAGAGGAGTGGACCAACATTCCACAGGCCACAATTGACAATCTGATAAACTCTATGCGAAGAAGATGTGTTGCATTGCATGAGGCAAATGGTGGTCACACCAGATACTGACCGGTTCTGAGTCCCCAGACCCCCAATAAAGCAAAAAACTGCACATTCCAGGGTGGCCTTTTATTGTGGGCAGTATAAGGTACACCTGTGCACTACCCATGATGTCAGATCAGCATCTTGATGTGGCACACCTGTGAGGTGGGATGGATTATCTCAGCAAAGCAGAAGTGCTCACTATCACACATTTAGACTGATTTGTGAGAAATGTTTGAGAGAAATGGTAATATTGTGTATCTGGAATGAATTGTAGGTCTTTAAGTCCATCTCATGAAAAATGGGAGCAGAAACAAGAGTGTTGCGTTTATATTTTTGTTCAGTATAGAATAAGCCCAGATTTATGTTTATTCAGTGGAGATAAGTACAACCTCTAAAGATAGGCCTACACCCGTTTTGGCAGTGTCTCCGGATCCCATGACAAATAATGCCTTCAGTACATCCTCCTCAACCCACACTGAAAGCAGAAGTGCTATGGGCTTTGCAAACGGTTTGCCGACATCACTCCTATACGTCCAATGATGACATTCACACCGTCTCCAGGGTGATGTTCCCTGACTCGCAGGGTCACTTGTGGTAAAGATAAAACCGCTTTTCTTGCGCGATTTGGACTCGCTCCATATATTAAAAGGGAGCTTCGTTGTCATGTTTGACGTAAGTATGAACAGGACCATCAAAAGAAAACAACTGGATGTGCATGTCAGGTATTGGGTGAATTATGAGAATGGCTCTCGAGTGCAGTCCTGGTTCTGGGATCACAGTACATGAGCCACTCCACCGCTGAAGACTTACTGGAGAAGTTTAAGGTAAGCCATTCAATAACATTTAAACTCATTAACGAACCCATGATTTTTAAATATCCATGGTTTATCTTTACATGTGTTTAAATGGGAGAACCATATTTATTGGTAAGCATATTTTAAAGATTTTATTGCTGCTTCATGGCTTTTGCTGCAAAAAAAATAGTTCATTGAGGAAATAGAATGTTTAAGTGTTGTGTAGCAACATGTACAGCTGTTGTACAGGCAAAAACTCTGGCTCAGTCCAAAGGAGGTGGATATAGGAATGGCTGTCATCAAGGTGGGACTTCTGTGAATTCACTGGTATCTTTACATACAAATGTATCAAACAATTGTGAAGTAAAAAATATGTGAATAACATGGAGTTTGAGCTGGTTTGATATGTACAGCTGAGGTAGTGTTAACCTTGGGCTGAGTGTGCAGAAAGATTCTGGAAATTTGACAAACCATCTTTTTGTCAGAGACAGTCAGGAGCCAAAGGCAGTGGAAGTGACCTTGGTGTCCTTCAGATTAAAAAAAATTGCCAGATTGTGCTCTCAAAAATGTGCAAAAAGGCCTTGGATAAATGCCCTCTGAAGTACTCGATTGTACATGAGATGACGTGCTTGGACCCAAACAAAATGCACACCAGCCAGATAACTGCCAGCAGAAAAGGAGAAATCTCATGCAGAAGTTTGCGCAGGAGAATCGGTTGGCAGGCAGGATATCTGCTGGTAAATCATAGGATAAGAATAGGATAGTTCAGAATATTATTTTTAAATTATGCTTTTCTTTTTTCACATCTAACTGAATCAGGGACGGATTACAAACCGGGTTAGCGGGGCCGCTGCCCAGGGGCCCTTGGGGTGCAGGGGGCCCGTGGGCCCCAAGCCCAAAACAATTTGCAACGCTTATCAGCAATGTATTTTCGTTTGTCTATTTTAGAGGGCCTACATTCTTTGATCCTCTGCCTACAAGGTCCCCTGACCCTATAGGGAGGGTGTTTGGCTGCCAAGGGCCCTTGACTTGTGGTGGTTGTGGTGGTGGTGCAGGTGGTGGTGGTGGGGGGGGGCCTCGCGAACGTTTTACCCAGGGGCCCACACAACCCATAATCCGTCCCTGAACTGAATAGTGTTAACACGTAGATTTTAGCAGTATTTAGAAGACCGACTCTTGGTGTTTGAAAAGAAGCATCAGCCCAGTTATATTTTCTTTGATGAGCCTAGAGATATCTCAAGATTAAATTAAAATGATTGCACATTTATGGTATCATAGGAAAATTGGGTTATAAATCACTTTCCTATTCTACATGTGATTCTGTGTATTGACATTGTTGATCTGCATCTAATCTACTGTAATTAATGTAATTACAGGTGATGCAATATCCCAGCAGTCTGATAATCACCTGCACAATGAGGCAAAAGGCTTGGATTTTATATCCTTCATTCCTTCAGCACCATCCAAAGTTGATGTCTTTTTACATCAAAAAGTTAGTGGGCCTTATCCTGACCTCTGGATGTTCTGCAAGAACTTGCTGCTGCTGTCCTATGGGCAAGCCGAAGTGGAACGAATAGAGGTGGAGACCTGCAACTTATCAGAGGAAACAGTTGTTGCACAGAGGCTTATATGCGACCATGTCAGAGTGTGTGGGGGAGCAACCAAAGCGCCTCTGACCAAAGGTGAAAGATGAGCGAAAAGCAAAAAAGAAAACTTGAGGAACTCAAGAGGAAGAGAGTCTCACTGGAAAGTGTATGTGAGAGTTTACAAAAGGATGCTGAGCACATGGCAGAGGAAGCAGAGAGTGCTGCTGGAACCAAAAGGGCAACATTACTTACCAAGTCCAATACTCTGAGCCGACGAGCGAAGGAGGAGAAAGAGCAGTTGGTGGTCTTAAATGCAGATACTGAAGAATAGGCTACTGAACTGTGACTCCTAACACATCAAGAGTGAATCGGTGGAAACAAAAATATTTAGGTTCTTTGCATTTTTGGAGTATTTTACTTTCTGTGCCTGTTTGTACATTGTTCACAGCCATAATACTTTATAATTACAAGGTAGTTTTATGTTAGAGCTCTTGCTCCAATAAATATGTGCCTTGTAATTAACTAAATTCTAGGCTATTCAGTTTTTTTTGCCCTCGTGATGGTCGTGGGTTGTGAAAAAAGCCTTCTTCTTAGGGGTACCGCTGGGGCCAGCCGGGCGTATGTCGTGGCTTCAGTGAGTACTTATGTTTGTCATGCTGCCTGTGTACTTTATAGCGGCACAACATATTTCTGCAAATTGCATGCGTCAAATTGTCTGTCTCTCTTAAAAAATATGAAGTGTCACCAAAATTTTAAACGGGGAATCAATCTCAATGAAAAATATTCGTCAAGTAACGTTTCTAAAATAATATAGACATACTAATAATTATATATTAATAAATCGGATGAACGATGCATCCCAAATTGTATCCGCTGCGCACTTCTTAATCAGGGCAATCGCATCGTGGAGGTTTCTGCAGACGCCCAAAAAGACTTACTTAAGAAAACTGTTGCATGATAATTTGTACCATTTTCAAGGGTGGGGGGCGTGCAGTAGATGCCCCCTTTATTTTTGTGCTTCTGCCGTTCAAACCGAGCAGCACTGAGTTTGTCATGGCACCTGACGCCAAATCTACTGCTTAGCTGCTACAGACAGAACTATCTTCAAATCACCACTAGGGGGTGTCAATGCTGCAGCTTCGTTCTATGGTTGATCTTTTTCAAAGACAGTTTTTTTTCTCTCTCTCCACATAATCAACTTAACTGATTAGCGTGCTTTCATAGTAATGGTTTTTAATCCGTGTTAATCTTCTGAACAATGACTAGTAAAGGTTCTATGAGGTTGTCCTACTTACTATGGATTTTAAGTTTTTTATCAAGGTGTTAAAACGTACCACAGTTGCCAGTCCTGTGTTTTATGTCTAGCAATTTGTACAGTTTCTTCAGTATAAACACATGCCATGATCTGTGAGAATCTCCTCCAGAACTCTGCATTTCCTCAAGATCTTTTTGTAATATTGCATCATGGCACTGCTCAGAACAACACAGATGGTGCATAACAACACAAGGGAGTACAAGACAACATGGTGCAGAAACAGTGCGATACAAAGCAGGACAAAACTGGATGATACGTGGTCAGTGGTGGATAAAGTGCAGTAACAGCTGTACAGTGCAGCTGCCGTGGAAATGACTGTTACAGGGGATGCAAAAGCTGCAGGTTTGAATTGTTTGGCGAATGAAGCTGTTCATGAATCTGCTAGTCAGTGTTTGTGGATGGTGGTCAGAGTCCTGGATTATAGACTGAACCTTGTTACTGTGGCAGTTAAAGTACAGCTGGTCAATGGAGGGCAGTTCAGTGCGAATGATGTTCTTAACAGACTTCGCAATGTACTGCCTTCCTGTCATGTGGCTCCACCATACCATAGTACTACTGTAAGAACTAGGGATGTAACGATACATTCAACTCACCATTTGATACGATTCACGATTCTGAGTTCACGATACAATTTTCTCATTTTTTGCAGAATGAGCTGCAGACAAATATATTCAAAAATATTCTTATATTTATCTTTCTGAACTGTTGACACTGTTGTGAACAGTGCAACTGAATTTGAATAAAATACTGTTGAAAAAAATCCCAAATCAAAATAAGTAAATAAAAAAAAATAAATCAAATAAATAAGCTAAGGTTTGCATGTGCAGCTTTTTAGCGTGCTTTGCCCTTTTAATAATCTTCACTCAGCTCACGGTGGTGCCAGTGGACCTGTTTGTGTATGTTATCAGTCTATTACAATGTTTGCATGCAGTTTATGTCTTGTCTGTGCTTTTCTCGCTGTTTCCTCCTCGTTTGTGATTACCGGAAAGCTAATATGCTGCCACACCGCCAATTGAAGATCGGGCGGTGCGTCCATCCATCCATTTTCTGAAACCACTTAATCCCAACTGAGATCGCGGGGGAGACCGGAGCCTATCCCGGGAACAAGGGGCGCAGACAGGAACCAAGCCCAGGCAGTCACCTACACACCGCAGGTCGCACACACTCACACAACTACAGGGCCAATTTAGACTCACCAGTCAACCTATCCTGCATGCTTTTGGACCGTGGGAGGAACCTGGAGTCCCCGGCGAAAACGGGGAGAGCATGCGAACTCCACACAGAAAGGGCCCTGGACCGAAGCCAGCACTAACCACTGTGCCGTCCTCAGTTTCAAATTCATTCATCATCTCGCGTTCGCTCAAAACCAAAAACTGACGTACGATGTCGACGTGATACGCAGTGACATCTGACGTCAAACTCACATTGTGAAATCAAATGTAATATTACACCAGTTTTTCTGTTAAAGTACTGTGAAGTACTCCTACAATAGTGATTCATTTTCCACATCAGCCGGTTTAAATCTTCATGCATTTGCACCGATTTTTAACTGATTTGTGATTCATCATTACATGCCAGGGCCAGCAGCTCTGCATGGCTCGACCCTCATAAACATTCTCCACACATGCTGTTCAGGCAGTGGCCACAGAAATTCCCCCAGTGAACTTTATGCTTTCTGTCGGAGAGTATGCTGTGTTCTGGCCTTAAACCCTGCATACTACTTTGCAGACTTTGATCCTCTTAACAACAATTGGCATTTCTGGTGGCTGAATATCCATCCATCCGTCATCCAACTGCATGCTTAAAAGCTGTGAATAATAGTAATAATTCTTAAAATTGCAACTATCTAGAATTTCAGCCTAGTTACTCAGCTAAATTACTATTTAAACCTAGAATAATTTCTATAAGGGGCGGCATGGTGGTGCAGTGGTTAGCACTGTCGCCTCACACCTCTGGGACCCGGGTTCGTGTCTCCGCCTGGGTCACATGTCTGTGGAGTTTGCATGTTCTCCCCATGTCGTTGTGGGGTTTCCTCTGGGTACTCCGGTTTCCCCCCACAGTCCAAAAACATGCTGGGGCTAATTGGAGTTGCTGAATTGCCCGTAGGTGTGTGTGTGTGAGTGGATGGTGTGTGAGTGTGCCCTGCGATGGGCTGGCCCCCCATCCTGGGTTGTTCCCTGCCTCGTGCCCATTGATTCTGGGATAGGCTCCGGACCCCCCGCGACCC
Source organism: Brienomyrus brachyistius (assembly GCF_023856365.1). Lineage (NCBI taxonomy): Eukaryota > Metazoa > Chordata > Actinopteri > Osteoglossiformes > Mormyridae > Brienomyrus > Brienomyrus brachyistius. Next base: position 159,945 of record NW_026042453.1, read on the forward strand.
AATAGGATAAGCGGTTTGGAAAATGGATGGATGGATAATTTCTATATGTGTGATAGAATCAAAAAATATTTTGTTTTACATATAAATCTTCACAAGGTGTATTACACATGGTATTCCCCAGACACCGCCACCCCAACAGATGCTTTGTTTGTTAAGACAATAGCTCAGAAAGTGGTTGATCGATCTTTTGCAGCTTTTACCAAGGTTTGTACAAGCCAAAATTAAATTTTGAAACGGATCCCTGCCACACCCTGCCCTCCTGAACCTCCCGTTTCCTCCCTAGTGTGGTATAACGTGCCATGCCTGTTCCGCGTTTGTTTTACCTCTCCTTCCTGCCCTTGTGTTACTCATTTCAGGTGCCTCTAGTTTGCTCCCTGCTTAGCCTTGTATAAATGTGCTTCTCAGTCCTGCCTTTAATGTTGCTGCTGCTGTTTGCCTGTGTGTTCTTCCCTGCTTATGATTCCCCCGTGATCCAGTTGTGATCCAGTTGTCTTCATATCATGTATTCACATTCCTCAGCTGAGAGTGAACAAAGTTCTGTGGAAAGTATCTGACTACAGATAGACTTTCACCCAGTTCTCTGCGGGAGCTCTGATTACAGAGTGACTCCCCGACTACTTCTGAAGCCCTTCCTTAAGTATCCAGACCAGGTGATGGCATGTTTCTGAAGACTGACTAATTTCGGTCAATGGTTAATTTTAGGGGCATTGCTGACCTTGGTTCTCAAGTCCCCAGCCAATCAGATCACTTTAGGGGGTGGTTGTAATTCCCTTGTTCTACCATGAGAGAATCTCTCTCAGTTTGGTGGGTTGAGCCGAAGTTTCTGTATTTCTCTTAGGAAAAGCTATACTGCCTTAAATCTGAGAGTATAATACTCCTCGTCTCATGCCTATTCAAACGAGACCAAACATGCGTGTATTTGTCCCTAACATCTATGTGTGCTGAGTTATCCTGTTTATAGTGGAAAAGGTGTCTGTGTCTGGAGGCTGACAGCTGTTGTTGCTGTGGATTGATTGTGGAACTCTGGTCACTCCGGGGGTGAAAGGTCTTGCTTTTTCTGTGCTGCTCCAGTTATTCCTATCCAGTCTCTCAGGAGCCGGCAGGCCTTTGCCTTCCTTAAAAGGGGTGGTTTGACGAGTTGAGTCCAGTCTTGCCTGGGCCAGCGGAGCTCTGAAATAGACTGATGCAGGCTGATCAGAGTTGGGGCCTGCAGGACCTATAAGTTTTATGTCCTTACAGAATGTAAGTGGCATCATACTAAACTAGTGGTGTTCGAACTAGCATGGAAAGAGGCTATGGGTAGCTACAAAAAGGCTCTTAGTGCCGCCAAATCATCTAGTATCTATCAGAACTAATTGAAATAAACAAAAATAATCCTAGATTCCTATTTACTATGGTGTCCAAGCTGACTAATAACCAGACCACTGGTTATTTTCCAGTGACGACTTTATGAAACTTTTTGACCAAAAATATGCTCAATTAAACAGAACATTTTGAATATTGAATATTGGTTAACCAGTCAGAACTGATGTACTTAATTTTATCTTCAAATTCATCTACTTGTATGCTAGAACCTGTTCCATCAAAATTATTCAGCGATGCTCCCAGCATTGATTGAACCGCTACTAGCAATAGTTAAACTAAAACATATAATCATATTACCCCAATTTTATCTTCACTGCACTGGCTGCCAGTTAGATTTCGTGTTGACTACAAAACACTGCTCTTAACCTATAAAGCTGTAAATGGTCTTGCACCGCAGTATGTGAGTGACCTCATTTGCGTTCCGAATCATACACTTAGATGACGAGATGGAGGTATTCTATCCGTACCCAGAATAAAGAACATTACCTTTGGGGGAAGAGCATTTGCTCATAAAGCACCACAGCTATGGAATAAACTTCCTATTAGTGTTCGGAACTCAGACACAATCTCTGCTTTTAAGTCAAGGCTTAAGATGTACCTCTTTCGCCAGTCTTTTGGATAGTTAAATCTTCTTTTCTAAGGTGAATGGGAAATCTGGAGGTTCATAGTTATTTGAGATTGAAGGGGAAAGGGGGGATTGGTGCTGTCGTCCTGCCACTCTCGCCGATCACTTAAGCTGTGGATGGGAGGTGGCTTGACGCCAAAACCTCTGTAAACCCTCATGCCTGTGCTTCCTTCCAGGTCACTCTTTTAGGCAGGCTGTCATAGTTGCTTTAGTCCTGCCGGTTAGGTGTAGGGCAATAACTCTTCTCCATCTTCTCTTTTTCGAGCTGATACCGAGCCGACTACACCGTGTGAACCCGCACCTGGACTCCTGGATATAACTACATGAAACCAACTGGGACTTTATAACTATATGAACTCTAATGAATGTCAATGTAAATGCAGTTTCATGCTCCTTGGTCGCCCAGAGGAGGATGGGGTCCCCTTCTGAGTCTAGGTTCCACTCAAGGTTTCTTCCTGCTAGAGGGAGTTTCCTTGCCACTGTCGCCTCAGGCTTTTAAATATAAATATAAATATATAAAATATATAAAATATATTTTTGGCCACAACCGGGATTCGAACCCCGGTCTCCCGTGTGAAAGGCGGCGATCTTACCACTACACTATCCAGCAACTATATAATATAAGGGAGATTTACGGGAAAATACTAATACGGGAGGACGGCGGGAAAGAGAAGTAAAATACGGTAGTTTCCCGGCCAAAACGGGAGGCTCCAGTATCCCTTACATTTTAAGACAGGAAATATAAAATAATATAAATTATATAAAATATAATATAAATATAAATATAAATATATAAAATATATAAAATATATTTTTGGCCACAACCGGGATTCGAACCCCGGTCTCCCGTGTGAAAGGCGGCGATCTTACCACTACACTATCCAGCAACTATATAATATAAGGGAGATTTACGGGAAAATACTAATACGGGAGGACGGCGGGAAAGAGAAGTAAAATACGGTAGTTTCCCGGCCAAAACGGGAGACTTGACAGCTATGGCTGTCTCTGGCCACGCCCCCTACAGTCGGTCCGGCCCCTGTTCGCGTGTTCGCGAAAACGACTTCATTTATTTTCTTATTGATTTATCGACAGACTTTTTAGACGTTATAATAACAACACTCTATTGATCCCCCTCTTACTGTCCATGATACACAATGACGAGACACATGTTCACTAATGACGAGAACTATTCTATTTTTCATGCCGGGGGTCCTTCAAATCTTACATTTACAAATCTTGTTCTTGTTCTCTGCTTTCTCCTTTCTCGTTCCCGTAGATATATATTATTATACGGAGATTTACGGAGTCTTCAAAGACGGTCCGGCTCCAGCTCAAGGATCACTGTTGCTGTGGTGTAGATCAGCTGATCTGTAGTAGTCTTCTACGTACATCTTCTAGTAGACCTTCTGAGGGTACTTCACGCATTCTTGGTCGGAGGGTCCAGGTTTCCAGCTTAGCTTATTTCTTATTTCTCAGGTCAGCTGCTCTTGTTTGGGATGTGCTTGACCGGCGTATACGACAGCGTGTACCAGTTCCCACTAATATCCAACAACTTCGCACAGCCATTGAAGAGGAGTGGACCAACATTCCACAGGCCACAATTGACAATCTGATAAACTCTATGCGAAGAAGATGTGTTGCATTGCATGAGGCAAATGGTGGTCACACCAGATACTGACCGGTTCTGAGTCCCCAGACCCCCAATAAAGCAAAAAACTGCACATTCCAGGGTGGCCTTTTATTGTGGGCAGTATAAGGTACACCTGTGCACTACCCATGATGTCAGATCAGCATCTTGATGTGGCACACCTGTGAGGTGGGATGGATTATCTCAGCAAAGCAGAAGTGCTCACTATCACACATTTAGACTGATTTGTGAGAAATGTTTGAGAGAAATGGTAATATTGTGTATCTGGAATGAATTGTAGGTCTTTAAGTCCATCTCATGAAAAATGGGAGCAGAAACAAGAGTGTTGCGTTTATATTTTTGTTCAGTATAGAATAAGCCCAGATTTATGTTTATTCAGTGGAGATAAGTACAACCTCTAAAGATAGGCCTACACCCGTTTTGGCAGTGTCTCCGGATCCCATGACAAATAATGCCTTCAGTACATCCTCCTCAACCCACACTGAAAGCAGAAGTGCTATGGGCTTTGCAAACGGTTTGCCGACATCACTCCTATACGTCCAATGATGACATTCACACCGTCTCCAGGGTGATGTTCCCTGACTCGCAGGGTCACTTGTGGTAAAGATAAAACCGCTTTTCTTGCGCGATTTGGACTCGCTCCATATATTAAAAGGGAGCTTCGTTGTCATGTTTGACGTAAGTATGAACAGGACCATCAAAAGAAAACAACTGGATGTGCATGTCAGGTATTGGGTGAATTATGAGAATGGCTCTCGAGTGCAGTCCTGGTTCTGGGATCACAGTACATGAGCCACTCCACCGCTGAAGACTTACTGGAGAAGTTTAAGGTAAGCCATTCAATAACATTTAAACTCATTAACGAACCCATGATTTTTAAATATCCATGGTTTATCTTTACATGTGTTTAAATGGGAGAACCATATTTATTGGTAAGCATATTTTAAAGATTTTATTGCTGCTTCATGGCTTTTGCTGCAAAAAAAATAGTTCATTGAGGAAATAGAATGTTTAAGTGTTGTGTAGCAACATGTACAGCTGTTGTACAGGCAAAAACTCTGGCTCAGTCCAAAGGAGGTGGATATAGGAATGGCTGTCATCAAGGTGGGACTTCTGTGAATTCACTGGTATCTTTACATACAAATGTATCAAACAATTGTGAAGTAAAAAATATGTGAATAACATGGAGTTTGAGCTGGTTTGATATGTACAGCTGAGGTAGTGTTAACCTTGGGCTGAGTGTGCAGAAAGATTCTGGAAATTTGACAAACCATCTTTTTGTCAGAGACAGTCAGGAGCCAAAGGCAGTGGAAGTGACCTTGGTGTCCTTCAGATTAAAAAAAATTGCCAGATTGTGCTCTCAAAAATGTGCAAAAAGGCCTTGGATAAATGCCCTCTGAAGTACTCGATTGTACATGAGATGACGTGCTTGGACCCAAACAAAATGCACACCAGCCAGATAACTGCCAGCAGAAAAGGAGAAATCTCATGCAGAAGTTTGCGCAGGAGAATCGGTTGGCAGGCAGGATATCTGCTGGTAAATCATAGGATAAGAATAGGATAGTTCAGAATATTATTTTTAAATTATGCTTTTCTTTTTTCACATCTAACTGAATCAGGGACGGATTACAAACCGGGTTAGCGGGGCCGCTGCCCAGGGGCCCTTGGGGTGCAGGGGGCCCGTGGGCCCCAAGCCCAAAACAATTTGCAACGCTTATCAGCAATGTATTTTCGTTTGTCTATTTTAGAGGGCCTACATTCTTTGATCCTCTGCCTACAAGGTCCCCTGACCCTATAGGGAGGGTGTTTGGCTGCCAAGGGCCCTTGACTTGTGGTGGTTGTGGTGGTGGTGCAGGTGGTGGTGGTGGGGGGGGGCCTCGCGAACGTTTTACCCAGGGGCCCACACAACCCATAATCCGTCCCTGAACTGAATAGTGTTAACACGTAGATTTTAGCAGTATTTAGAAGACCGACTCTTGGTGTTTGAAAAGAAGCATCAGCCCAGTTATATTTTCTTTGATGAGCCTAGAGATATCTCAAGATTAAATTAAAATGATTGCACATTTATGGTATCATAGGAAAATTGGGTTATAAATCACTTTCCTATTCTACATGTGATTCTGTGTATTGACATTGTTGATCTGCATCTAATCTACTGTAATTAATGTAATTACAGGTGATGCAATATCCCAGCAGTCTGATAATCACCTGCACAATGAGGCAAAAGGCTTGGATTTTATATCCTTCATTCCTTCAGCACCATCCAAAGTTGATGTCTTTTTACATCAAAAAGTTAGTGGGCCTTATCCTGACCTCTGGATGTTCTGCAAGAACTTGCTGCTGCTGTCCTATGGGCAAGCCGAAGTGGAACGAATAGAGGTGGAGACCTGCAACTTATCAGAGGAAACAGTTGTTGCACAGAGGCTTATATGCGACCATGTCAGAGTGTGTGGGGGAGCAACCAAAGCGCCTCTGACCAAAGGTGAAAGATGAGCGAAAAGCAAAAAAGAAAACTTGAGGAACTCAAGAGGAAGAGAGTCTCACTGGAAAGTGTATGTGAGAGTTTACAAAAGGATGCTGAGCACATGGCAGAGGAAGCAGAGAGTGCTGCTGGAACCAAAAGGGCAACATTACTTACCAAGTCCAATACTCTGAGCCGACGAGCGAAGGAGGAGAAAGAGCAGTTGGTGGTCTTAAATGCAGATACTGAAGAATAGGCTACTGAACTGTGACTCCTAACACATCAAGAGTGAATCGGTGGAAACAAAAATATTTAGGTTCTTTGCATTTTTGGAGTATTTTACTTTCTGTGCCTGTTTGTACATTGTTCACAGCCATAATACTTTATAATTACAAGGTAGTTTTATGTTAGAGCTCTTGCTCCAATAAATATGTGCCTTGTAATTAACTAAATTCTAGGCTATTCAGTTTTTTTTGCCCTCGTGATGGTCGTGGGTTGTGAAAAAAGCCTTCTTCTTAGGGGTACCGCTGGGGCCAGCCGGGCGTATGTCGTGGCTTCAGTGAGTACTTATGTTTGTCATGCTGCCTGTGTACTTTATAGCGGCACAACATATTTCTGCAAATTGCATGCGTCAAATTGTCTGTCTCTCTTAAAAAATATGAAGTGTCACCAAAATTTTAAACGGGGAATCAATCTCAATGAAAAATATTCGTCAAGTAACGTTTCTAAAATAATATAGACATACTAATAATTATATATTAATAAATCGGATGAACGATGCATCCCAAATTGTATCCGCTGCGCACTTCTTAATCAGGGCAATCGCATCGTGGAGGTTTCTGCAGACGCCCAAAAAGACTTACTTAAGAAAACTGTTGCATGATAATTTGTACCATTTTCAAGGGTGGGGGGCGTGCAGTAGATGCCCCCTTTATTTTTGTGCTTCTGCCGTTCAAACCGAGCAGCACTGAGTTTGTCATGGCACCTGACGCCAAATCTACTGCTTAGCTGCTACAGACAGAACTATCTTCAAATCACCACTAGGGGGTGTCAATGCTGCAGCTTCGTTCTATGGTTGATCTTTTTCAAAGACAGTTTTTTTTCTCTCTCTCCACATAATCAACTTAACTGATTAGCGTGCTTTCATAGTAATGGTTTTTAATCCGTGTTAATCTTCTGAACAATGACTAGTAAAGGTTCTATGAGGTTGTCCTACTTACTATGGATTTTAAGTTTTTTATCAAGGTGTTAAAACGTACCACAGTTGCCAGTCCTGTGTTTTATGTCTAGCAATTTGTACAGTTTCTTCAGTATAAACACATGCCATGATCTGTGAGAATCTCCTCCAGAACTCTGCATTTCCTCAAGATCTTTTTGTAATATTGCATCATGGCACTGCTCAGAACAACACAGATGGTGCATAACAACACAAGGGAGTACAAGACAACATGGTGCAGAAACAGTGCGATACAAAGCAGGACAAAACTGGATGATACGTGGTCAGTGGTGGATAAAGTGCAGTAACAGCTGTACAGTGCAGCTGCCGTGGAAATGACTGTTACAGGGGATGCAAAAGCTGCAGGTTTGAATTGTTTGGCGAATGAAGCTGTTCATGAATCTGCTAGTCAGTGTTTGTGGATGGTGGTCAGAGTCCTGGATTATAGACTGAACCTTGTTACTGTGGCAGTTAAAGTACAGCTGGTCAATGGAGGGCAGTTCAGTGCGAATGATGTTCTTAACAGACTTCGCAATGTACTGCCTTCCTGTCATGTGGCTCCACCATACCATAGTACTACTGTAAGAACTAGGGATGTAACGATACATTCAACTCACCATTTGATACGATTCACGATTCTGAGTTCACGATACAATTTTCTCATTTTTTGCAGAATGAGCTGCAGACAAATATATTCAAAAATATTCTTATATTTATCTTTCTGAACTGTTGACACTGTTGTGAACAGTGCAACTGAATTTGAATAAAATACTGTTGAAAAAAATCCCAAATCAAAATAAGTAAATAAAAAAAAATAAATCAAATAAATAAGCTAAGGTTTGCATGTGCAGCTTTTTAGCGTGCTTTGCCCTTTTAATAATCTTCACTCAGCTCACGGTGGTGCCAGTGGACCTGTTTGTGTATGTTATCAGTCTATTACAATGTTTGCATGCAGTTTATGTCTTGTCTGTGCTTTTCTCGCTGTTTCCTCCTCGTTTGTGATTACCGGAAAGCTAATATGCTGCCACACCGCCAATTGAAGATCGGGCGGTGCGTCCATCCATCCATTTTCTGAAACCACTTAATCCCAACTGAGATCGCGGGGGAGACCGGAGCCTATCCCGGGAACAAGGGGCGCAGACAGGAACCAAGCCCAGGCAGTCACCTACACACCGCAGGTCGCACACACTCACACAACTACAGGGCCAATTTAGACTCACCAGTCAACCTATCCTGCATGCTTTTGGACCGTGGGAGGAACCTGGAGTCCCCGGCGAAAACGGGGAGAGCATGCGAACTCCACACAGAAAGGGCCCTGGACCGAAGCCAGCACTAACCACTGTGCCGTCCTCAGTTTCAAATTCATTCATCATCTCGCGTTCGCTCAAAACCAAAAACTGACGTACGATGTCGACGTGATACGCAGTGACATCTGACGTCAAACTCACATTGTGAAATCAAATGTAATATTACACCAGTTTTTCTGTTAAAGTAAGAAGTACTCCTACAATAGTGATTCATTTTCCACATCAGCCGGTTTAAATCTTCATGCATTTGCACCGATTTTTAACTGATTTGTGATTCATCATTACATGCCAGGGCCAGCAGCTCTGCATGGCTCGACCCTCATAAACATTCTCCACACATGCTGTTCAGGCAGTGGCCACAGAAATTCCCCCAGTGAACTTTATGCTTTCTGTCGGAGAGTATGCTGTGTTCTGGCCTTAAACCCTGCATACTACTTTGCAGACTTTGATCCTCTTAACAACAATTGGCATTTCTGGTGGCTGAATATCCATCCATCCGTCATCCAACTGCATGCTTAAAAGCTGTGAATAATAGTAATAATTCTTAAAATTGCAACTATCTAGAATTTCAGCCTAGTTACTCAGCTAAATTACTATTTAAACCTAGAATAATTTCTATAAGGGGCGGCATGGTGGTGCAGTGGTTAGCACTGTCGCCTCACACCTCTGGGACCCGGGTTCGTGTCTCCGCCTGGGTCACATGTGTGTGGAGTTTGCATGTTCTCCCCATGTCGTTGTGGGGTTTCCTCTGGGTACTCCGGTTTCCCCCCACAGTCCAAAAACATGCTGGGGCTAATTGGAGTTGCTGAATTGCCCGTAGGTGTGTGTGTGTGAGTGGATGGTGTGTGAGTGTGCCCTGCGATGGGCTGGCCCCCCATCCTGGGTTGTTCCCTGCCTCGTGCCCATTGATTCTGGGATAGGCTCCGGACCCCCCGCGACCCAATAGGATAAGCGGTTTGGAAAATGGATGGATGGATAATTTCTATATGTGTGATAGAATCAAAAAATATTTTGTTTTACATATAAATCTTCACAAGGTGTATTACACATGGTATTCCCCAGACACCGCCACCCCAACAGATGCTTTGTTTGTTAAGACAATAGCTCAGAAAGTGGTTGATCGATCTTTTGCAGCTTTTACCAAGGTTTGTACAAGCCAAAATTAAATTTTGAAACGGATCCCTGCCACACCCTGCCCTCCTGAACCTCCCGTTTCCTCCCTAGTGTGGTATAACGTGCCATGCCTGTTCCGCGTTTGTTTTACCTCTCCTTCCTGCCCTTGTGTTACTCATTTCAGGTGCCTCTAGTTTGCTCCCTGCTTAGCCTTGTATAAATGTGCTTCTCAGTCCTGCCTTTAATGTTGCTGCTGCTGTTTGCCTGTGTGTTCTTCCCTGCTTATGATTCCCCCGTGATCCAGTTGTGATCCAGTTGTCTTCATATCATGTATTCACATTCCTCAGCTGAGAGTGAACAAAGTTCTGTGGAAAGTATCTGACTACAGATAGACTTTCACCCAGTTCTCTGCGGGAGCTCTGATTACAGAGTGACTCCCCGACTACTTCTGAAGCCCTTCCTTAAGTATCCAGACCAGGTGATGGCATGTTTCTGAAGACTGACTAATTTCGGTCAATGGTTAATTTTAGGGGCATTGCTGACCTTGGTTCTCAAGTCCCCAGCCAATCAGATCACTTTAGGGGGTGGTTGTAATTCCCTTGTTCTACCATGAGAGAATCTCTCTCAGTTTGGTGGGTTGAGCCGAAGTTTCTGTATTTCTCTTAGGAAAAGCTATACTGCCTTAAATCTGAGAGTATAATACTCCTCGTCTCATGCCTATTCAAACGAGACCAAACATGCGTGTATTTGTCCCTAACATCTATGTGTGCTGAGTTATCCTGTTTATAGTGGAAAAGGTGTCTGTGTCTGGAGGCTGACAGCTGTTGTTGCTGTGGATTGATTGTGGAACTCTGGTCACTCCGGGGGTGAAAGGTCTTGCTTTTTCTGTGCTGCTCCAGTTATTCCTATCCAGTCTCTCAGGAGCCGGCAGGCCTTTGCCTTCCTTAAAAGGGGTGGTTTGACGAGTTGAGTCCAGTCTTGCCTGGGCCAGCGGAGCTCTGAAATAGACTGATGCAGGCTGATCAGAGTTGGGGCCTGCAGGACCTATAAGTTTTATGTCCTTACAGAATGTAAGTGGCATCATACTAAACTAGTGGTGTTCGAACTAGCATGGAAAGAGGCTATGGGTAGCTACAAAAAGGCTCTTAGTGCCGCCAAATCATCTAGTATCTATCAGAACTAATTGAAATAAACAAAAATAATCCTAGATTCCTATTTACTATGGTGTCCAAGCTGACTAATAACCAGACCACTGGTTATTTTCCAGTGACGACTTTATGAAACTTTTTGACCAAAAATATGCTCAATTAAACAGAACATTTTGAATATTGAATATTGGTTAACCAGTCAGAACTGATGTACTTAATTTTATCTTCAAATTCATCTACTTGTATGCTAGAACCTGTTCCATCAAAATTATTCAGCGATGCTCCCAGCATTGATTGAACCGCTACTAGCAATAGTTAAACTAAAACATATAATCATATTACCCCAATTTTATCTTCACTGCACTGGCTGCCAGTTAGATTTCGTGTTGACTACAAAACACTGCTCTTAACCTATAAAGCTGTAAATGGTCTTGCACCGCAGTATGTGAGTGACCTCATTTGCGTTCCGAATCATACACTTAGATGACGAGATGGAGGTATTCTATCCGTACCCAGAATAAAGAACATTACCTTTGGGGGAAGAGCATTTGCTCATAAAGCACCACAGCTATGGAATAAACTTCCTATTAGTGTTCGGAACTCAGACACAATCTCTGCTTTTAAGTCAAGGCTTAAGATGTACCTCTTTCGCCAGTCTTTTGGATAGTTAAATCTTCTTTTCTAAGGTGAATGGGAAATCTGGAGGTTCATAGTTATTTGAGATTGAAGGGGAAAGGGGGGATTGGTGCTGTCGTCCTGCCACTCTCGCCGATCACTTAAGCTGTGGATGGGAGGTGGCTTGACGCCAAAACCTCTGTAAACCCTCATGCCTGTGCTTCCTTCCAGGTCACTCTTTTAGGCAGGCTGTCATAGTTGCTTTAGTCCTGCCGGTTAGGTGTAGGGCAATAACTCTTCTCCATCTTCTCTTTTTCGAGCTGATACCGAGCCGACTACACCGTGTGAACCCGCACCTGGACTCCTGGATATAACTACATGAAACCAACTGGGACTTTATAACTATATGAACTCTAATGAATGTCAATGTAAATGCAGTTTCATGCTCCTTGGTCGCCCAGAGGAGGATGGGGTCCCCTTCTGAGTCTAGGTTCCACTCAAGGTTTCTTCCTGCTAGAGGGAGTTTCCTTGCCACTGTCGCCTCAGGCTTTTAAATATAAATATAAATATATAAAATATATAAAATATATTTTTGGCCACAACCGGGATTCGAACCCCGGTCTCCCGTGTGAAAGGCGGCGATCTTACCACTACACTATCCAGCAACTATATAATATAAGGGAGATTTACGGGAAAATACTAATACGGGAGGACGGCGGGAAAGAGAAGTAAAATACGGTAGTTTCCCGGCCAAAACGGGAGGCTCCAGTATCCCTTACATTTTAAGACAGGAAATATAAAATAATATAAATTATATAAAATATAATATAAATATAAATATAAATATATAAAATATATAAAATATATTTTTGGCCACAACCGGGATTCGAACCCCGGTCTCCCGTGTGAAAGGCGGCGATCTTACCACTACACTATCCAACAACTATATAATATAAGGGAGATTTACGGGAAAATACTAATACGGGAGGACGGCGGGAAAGAGAAGTAAAATACGGTAGTTTCCCGGCCAAAACGGGAGACTTGACAGCTATGGCTGTCTCTGGCCACGCCCCCTACAGTCGGTCCGGCCCCTGTTCGCGTGTTCGCGAAAACGACTTCATTTATTTTCTTATTGATTTATCGACAGACTTTTTAGACGTTATAATAACAACACTCTATTGATCCCCCTCTTACTGTCCATGATACACAATGACGAGACACATGTTCACTAATGACGAGAACTATTCTATTTTTCATGCCGGGGGTCCTTCAAATCTTACATTTACAAATCTTGTTCTTGTTCTCTGCTTTCTCCTTTCTCGTTCCCGTAGATATATATTATTATACGGAGATTTACGGAGTCTTCAAAGACGGTCCGGCTCCAGCTCAAGGATCACTGTTGCTGTGGTGTAGATCAGCTGATCTGTAGTAGTCTTCTACGTACATCTTCTAGTAGACCTTCTGAGGGTACTTCACGCATTCTTGGTCGGAGGGTCCAGGTTTCCAGCTTAGCTTATTTCTTATTTCTCAGGTCAGCTGCTCTTGTTTGGGATGTGCTTGACCGGCGTATACGACAGCGTGTACCAGTTCCCACTAATATCCAACAACTTCGCACAGCCATTGAAGAGGAGTGGACCAACATTCCACAGGCCACAATTGACAATCTGATAAACTCTATGCGAAGAAGATGTGTTGCATTGCATGAGGCAAATGGTGGTCACACCAGATACTGACCGGTTCTGAGTCCCCAGACCCCCAATAAAGCAAAAAACTGCACATTCCAGGGTGGCCTTTTATTGTGGGCAGTATAAGGTACACCTGTGCACTACCCATGATGTCAGATCAGCATCTTGATGTGGCACACCTGTGAGGTGGGATGGATTATCTCAGCAAAGCAGAAGTGCTCACTATCACACATTTAGACTGATTTGTGAGAAATGTTTGAGAGAAATGGTAATATTGTGTATCTGGAATGAATTGTAGGTCTTTAAGTCCATCTCATGAAAAATGGGAGCAGAAACAAGAGTGTTGCGTTTATATTTTTGTTCAGTATAGAATAAGCCCAGATTTATGTTTATTCAGTGGAGATAAGTACAACCTCTAAAGATAGGCCTACACCCGTTTTGGCAGTGTCTCCGGATCCCATGACAAATAATGCCTTCAGTACATCCTCCTCAACCCACACTGAAAGCAGAAGTGCTATGGGCTTTGCAAACGGTTTGCCGACATCACTCCTATACGTCCAATGATGACATTCACACCGTCTCCAGGGTGATGTTCCCTGACTCGCAGGGTCACTTGTGGTAAAGATAAAACCGCTTTTCTTGCGCGATTTGGACTCGCTCCATATATTAAAAGGGAGCTTCGTTGTCATGTTTGACGTAAGTATGAACAGGACCATCAAAAGAAAACAACTGGATGTGCATGTCAGGTATTGGGTGAATTATGAGAATGGCTCTCGAGTGCAGTCCTGGTTCTGGGATCACAGTACATGAGCCACTCCACCGCTGAAGACTTACTGGAGAAGTTTAAGGTAAGCCATTCAATAACATTTAAACTCATTAACGAACCCATGATTTTTAAATATCCATGGTTTATCTTTACATGTGTTTAAATGGGAGAACCATATTTATTGGTAAGCATATTTTAAAGATTTTATTGCTGCTTCATGGCTTTTGCTGCAAAAAAAATAGTTCATTGAGGAAATAGAATGTTTAAGTGTTGTGTAGCAACATGTACAGCTGTTGTACAGGCAAAAACTCTGGCTCAGTCCAAAGGAGGTGGATATAGGAATGGCTGTCATCAAGGTGGGACTTCTGTGAATTCACTGGTATCTTTACATACAAATGTATCAAACAATTGTGAAGTAAAAAATATGTGAATAACATGGAGTTTGAGCTGGTTTGATATGTACAGCTGAGGTAGTGTTAACCTTGGGCTGAGTGTGCAGAAAGATTCTGGAAATTTGACAAACCATCTTTTTGTCAGAGACAGTCAGGAGCCAAAGGCAGTGGAAGTGACCTTGGTGTCCTTCAGATTAAAAAAAATTGCCAGATTGTGCTCTCAAAAATGTGCAAAAAGGCCTTGGATAAATGCCCTCTGAAGTACTCGATTGTACATGAGATGACGTGCTTGGACCCAAACAAAATGCACACCAGCCAGATAACTGCCAGCAGAAAAGGAGAAATCTCATGCAGAAGTTTGCGCAGGAGAATCGGTTGGCAGGCAGGATATCTGCTGGTAAATCATAGGATAAGAATAGGATAGTTCAGAATATTATTTTTAAATTATGCTTTTCTTTTTTCACATCTAACTGAATCAGGGACGGATTACAAACCGGGTTAGCGGGGCCGCTGCCCAGGGGCCCTTGGGGTGCAGGGGGCCCGTGGGCCCCAAGCCCAAAACAATTTGCAACGCTTATCAGCAATGTATTTTCGTTTGTCTATTTTAGAGGGCCTACATTCTTTGATCCTCTGCCTACAAGGTCCCCTGACCCTATAGGGAGGGTGTTTGGCTGCCAAGGGCCCTTGACTTGTGGTGGTTGTGGTGGTGGTGCAGGTGGTGGTGGTGGGGGGGGGCCTCGCGAACGTTTTACCCAGGGGCCCACACAACCCATAATCCGTCCCTGAACTGAATAGTGTTAACACGTAGATTTTAGCAGTATTTAGAAGACCGACTCTTGGTGTTTGAAAAGAAGCATCAGCCCAGTTATATTTTCTTTGATGAGCCTAGAGATATCTCAAGATTAAATTAAAATGATTGCACATTTATGGTATCATAGGAAAATTGGGTTATAAATCACTTTCTTCTACATGTGATTCTGTGTATTGACATTGTTGATCTGCATCTAATCTACTGTAATTAATGTAATTACAGGTGATGCAATATCCCAGCAGTCTGATAATCACCTGCACAATGAGGCAAAAGGCTTGGATTTTATATCCTTCATTCCTTCAGCACCATCCAAAGTTGATGTCTTTTTACATCAAAAAGTTAGTGGGCCTTATCCTGACCTCTGGATGTTCTGCAAGAACTTGCTGCTGCTGTCCTATGGGCAAGCCGAAGTGGAACGAATAGAGGTGGAGACCTGCAACTTATCAGAGGAAACAGTTGTTGCACAGAGGCTTATATGCGACCATGTCAGAGTGTGTGGGGGAGCAACCAAAGCGCCTCTGACCAAAGGTGAAAGATGAGCGAAAAGCAAAAAAGAAAACTTGAGGAACTCAAGAGGAAGAGAGTCTCACTGGAAAGTGTATGTGAGAGTTTACAAAAGGATGCTGAGCACATGGCAGAGGAAGCAGAGAGTGCTGCTGGAACCAAAAGGGGCAACATTACTTACCAAGTCCAATACTCTGAGCCGACGAGCGAAGGAGGAGAAAGAGCAGTTGGTGGTCTTAAATGCAGATACTGAAGAATAGGCTACTGAACTGTGACTCCTAACACATCAAGAGTGAATCGGTGGAAACAAAAATATTTAGGTTCTTTGCATTTTTGGAGTATTTTACTTTCTGTGCCTGTTTGTACATTGTTCACAGCCATAATACTTTATAATTACAAGGTAGTTTTATGTTAGAGCTCTTGCTCCAATAAATATGTGCCTTGTAATTAACTAAATTCTAGGCTATTCAGTTTTTTTTGCCCTCGTGATGGTCGTGGGTTGTGAAAAAAGCCTTCTTCTTAGGGGTACCGCTGGGGCCAGCCGGGCGTATGTCGTGGCTTCAGTGAGTACTTATGTTTGTCATGCTGCCTGTGTACTTTATAGCGGCACAACATATTTCTGCAAATTGCATGCGTCAAATTGTCTGTCTCTCTTAAAAAATATGAAGTGTCACCAAAAATTTTAAACGGGGAATCAATCTCAATGAAAAATATTCGTCAAGTAACGTTTCTAAAATAATATAGACATACTAATAATTATATATTAATAAATCGGATGAACGATGCATCCCAAATTGTATCCGCTGCGCACTTCTTAATCAGGGCAATCGCATCGTGGAGGTTTCTGCAGACGCCCAAAAAGACTTACTTAAGAAAACTGTTGCATGATAATTTGTACCATTTTCAAGGGTGGGGGGCGTGCAGTAGATGCCCCCTTTATTTTTGTGCTTCTGCCGTTCAAACCGAGCAGCACTGAGTTTGTCATGGCACCTGACGCCAAATCTACTGCTTAGCTGCTACAGACAGAACTATCTTCAAATCACCACTTAGGGGGTGTCAATGCTGCAGCTTCGTTCTATGGTTGATCTTTTTCAAAGACAGTTTTTTTTCTCTCTCTCCACATAATCAACTTAACTGATTAGCGTGCTTTCATAGTAATGGTTTTTAATCCGTGTTAATCTTCTGAACAATGACTAGTAAAGGTTCTATGAGGTTGTCCTACTTACTATGGATTTTAAGTTTTTATCAAGGTGTTAAAACGTACCACAGTTGCCAGTCCTGTGTTTTATGTCTAGCAATTTGTACAGTTTCTTCAGTATAAACACATGCCATGATCTGTGAGAATCTCCTCCAGAACTCTGCATTTCCTCAAGATCTTTTTGTAATATTGCATCATGGCACTGCTCAGAACAACACAGATGGTGCATAACAACACAAGGGAGTACAAGACAACATGGTGCAGAAACAGTGCGATACAAAGCAGGACAAAACTGGATGATACGTGGTCAGTGGTGGATAAAGGTGCAGTAACAGCTGTACAGTGCAGCTGCCGTGGAAATGACTGTTACAGGGGATGCAAAAGCTGCAGGTTTGAATTGTTTGGCGAATGAAGCTGTTCATGAATCTGCTAGTCAGTGTTTGTGGATGGTGGTCAGAGTCCTGGATTATAGACTGAACCTTGTTACTGTGGCAGTTAAAGTACAGCTGGTCAATGGAGGGCAGTTCAGTGCGAATGATGTTCTTAACAGACTTCGCAATGTACTGCCTTCCTGTCATGTGGCTCCACCATACCATAGTACTACTGTAAGAACTAGGGATGTAACGATACATTCAACTCACCATTTGATACGATTCACGATTCTGAGTTCACGATACAATTTTCTCATTTTTTGCAGAATGAGCTGCAGACAAATATATTCAAAAATATTCTTATATTTATCTTTCTGAACTGTTGACACTGTTGTGAACAGTGCAACTGAATTTGAATAAAATACTGTTGAAAAAAATCCCAAATCAAAATAAGTAAATAAAAAAAAATAAATCAAATAAATAAGCTAAGGTTTGCATGTGCAGCTTTTTAGCGTGCTTTGCCCTTTTAATAATCTTCACTCAGCTCACGGTGGTGCCAGTGGACCTGTTTGTGTATGTTATCAGTCTATTACAATGTTTGCATGCAGTTTATGTCTTGTCTGTGCTTTTCTCGCTGTTTCCTCCTCGTTTGTGATTACCGGAAAGCTAATATGCTGCCACACCGCCAATTGAAGATCGGGCGGTGCGTCCATCCATCCATTTTCTGAAACCACTTAATCCCAACTGAGATCGCGGGGGAGACCGGAGCCTATCCCGGGAACAAGGGGCGCAGACAGGAACCAAGCCCAGGCAGTCACCTACACACCGCAGGTCGCACACACTCACACAACTACAGGGCCAATTTAGACTCACCAGTCAACCTATCCTGCATGCTTTTGGACCGTGGGAGGAACCTGGAGTCCCCGGCGAAAACGGGGAGAGCATGCGAACTCCACACAGAAAGGGCCCTGGACCGAAGCCAGCACTAACCACTGTGCCGTCCTCAGTTTCAAATTCATTCATCATCTCGCGTTCGCTCAAAACCAAAAACTGACGTACGATGTCGACGTGATACGCAGTGACATCTGACGTCAAACTCACATTGTGAAATCAAATGTAATATTACACCAGTTTTTCTGTTAAAGTACTGTGAAGTACTCCTACAATAGTGATTCATTTTCCACATCAGCCGGTTTAAATCTTCATGCATTTGCACCGATTTTTAACTGATTTGTGATTCATCATTACATGCCAGGGCCAGCAGCTCTGCATGGCTCGACCCTCATAAACATTCTCCACACATGCTGTTCAGGCAGTGGCCACAGAAATTCCCCCAGTGAACTTTATGCTTTCTGTCGGAGAGTATGCTGTGTTCTGGCCTTAAACCCTGCATACTACTTTGCAGACTTTGATCCTCTTAACAACAATTGGCATTTCTGGTGGCTGAATATCCATCCATCCGTCATCCAACTGCATGCTTAAAAGCTGTGAATAATAGTAATAATTCTTAAAATTGCAACTATCTAGAATTTCAGCCTAGTTACTCAGCTAAATTACTATTTAAACCTAGAATAATTTCTATAAGGGGCGGCATGGTGGTGCAGTGGTTAGCACTGTCGCCTCACACCTCTGGGACCCGGGTTCGTGTCTCCGCCTGGGTCACATGTGTGTGGAGTTTGCATGTTCTCCCCATGTCGTTGTGGGGTTTCCTCTGGGTACTCCGGTTTCCCCCCACAGTCCAAAAACATGCTGGGGCTAATTGGAGTTGCTGAATTGCCCGTAGGTGTGTGTGTGTGAGTGGATGGTGTGTGAGTGTGCCCTGCGATGGGCTGGCCCCCCATCCTGGGTTGTTCCCTGCCTCGTGCCCATTGATTCTGGGATAGGCTCCGGACCCCCCGCGACCCAATAGGATAAGCGGTTTGGAAAATGGATGGATGGATAATTTCTATATGTGTGATAGAATCAAAAAATATTTTGTTTTACATATAAATCTTCACAAGGTGTATTACACATGGTATTCCCCAGACACCGCCACCCCAACAGATGCTTTGTTTGTTAAGACAATAGCTCAGAAAGTGGTTGATCGATCTTTTGCAGCTTTTACCAAGGTTTGTACAAGCCAAAATTAAATTTTGAAACGGATCCCTGCCACACCCTGCCCTCCTGAACCTCCCGTTTCCTCCCTAGTGTGGTATAACGTGCCATGCCTGTTCCGCGTTTGTTTTACCTCTCCTTCCTGCCCTTGTGTTACTCATTTCAGGTGCCTCTAGTTTGCTCCCTGCTTAGCCTTGTATAAATGTGCTTCTCAGTCCTGCCTTTAATGTTGCTGCTGCTGTTTGCCTGTGTGTTCTTCCCTGCTTATGATTCCCCCGTGATCCAGTTGTGATCCAGTTGTCTTCATATCATGTATTCACATTCCTCAGCTGAGAGTGAACAAAGTTCTGTGGAAAGTATCTGACTACAGATAGACTTTCACCCAGTTCTCTGCGGGAGCTCTGATTACAGAGTGACTCCCCGACTACTTCTGAAGCCCTTCCTTAAGTATCCAGACCAGGTGATGGCATGTTTCTGAAGACTGACTAATTTCGGTCAATGGTTAATTTTAGGGGCATTGCTGACCTTGGTTCTCAAGTCCCCAGCCAATCAGATCACTTTAGGGGGTGGTTGTAATTCCCTTGTTCTACCATGAGAGAATCTCTCTCAGTTTGGTGGGTTGAGCCGAAGTTTCTGTATTTCTCTTAGGAAAAGCTATACTGCCTTAAATCTGAGAGTATAATACTCCTCGTCTCATGCCTATTCAAACGAGACCAAACATGCGTGTATTTGTCCCTAACATCTATGTGTGCTGAGTTATCCTGTTTATAGTGGAAAAGGTGTCTGTGTCTGGAGGCTGACAGCTGTTGTTGCTGTGGATTGATTGTGGAACTCTGGTCACTCCGGGGGTGAAAGGTCTTGCTTTTTCTGTGCTGCTCCAGTTATTCCTATCCAGTCTCTCAGGAGCCGGCAGGCCTTTGCCTTCCTTAAAAGGGGTGGTTTGACGAGTTGAGTCCAGTCTTGCCTGGGCCAGCGGAGCTCTGAAATAGACTGATGCAGGCTGATCAGAGTTGGGGCCTGCAGGACCTATAAGTTTTATGTCCTTACAGAATGTAAGTGGCATCATACTAAACTAGTGGTGTTCGAACTAGCATGGAAAGAGGCTATGGGTAGCTACAAAAAGGCTCTTAGTGCCGCCAAATCATCTAGTATCTATCAGAACTAATTGAAATAAACAAAAATAATCCTAGATTCCTATTTACTATGGTGTCCAAGCTGACTAATAACCAGACCACTGGTTATTTTCCAGTGACGACTTTATGAAACTTTTTGACCAAAAATATGCTCAATTAAACAGAACATTTTGAATATTGAATATTGGTTAACCAGTCAGAACTGATGTACTTAATTTTATCTTCAAATTCATCTACTTGTATGCTAGAACCTGTTCCATCAAAATTATTCAGCGATGCTCCCAGCATTGATTGAACCGCTACTAGCAATAGTTAAACTAAAACATATAATCATATTACCCCAATTTTATCTTCACTGCACTGGCTGCCAGTTAGATTTCGTGTTGACTACAAAACACTGCTCTTAACCTATAAAGCTGTAAATGGTCTTGCACCGCAGTATGTGAGTGACCTCATTTGCGTTCCGAATCATACACTTAGATGACGAGATGGAGGTATTCTATCCGTACCCAGAATAAAGAACATTACCTTTGGGGGAAGAGCATTTGCTCATAAAGCACCACAGCTATGGAATAAACTTCCTATTAGTGTTCGGAACTCAGACACAATCTCTGCTTTTAAGTCAAGGCTTAAGATGTACCTCTTTCGCCAGTCTTTTGGATAGTTAAATCTTCTTTTCTAAGGTGAATGGGAAATCTGGAGGTTCATAGTTATTTGAGATTGAAGGGGAAAGGGGGGATTGGTGCTGTCGTCCTGCCACTCTCGCCGATCACTTAAGCTGTGGATGGGAGGTGGCTTGACGCCAAAACCTCTGTAAACCCTCATGCCTGTGCTTCCTTCCAGGTCACTCTTTTAGGCAGGCTGTCATAGTTGCTTTAGTCCTGCCGGTTAGGTGTAGGGCAATAACTCTTCTCCATCTTCTCTTTTTCGAGCTGATACCGAGCCGACTACACCGTGTGAACCCGCACCTGGACTCCTGGATATAACTACATGAAACCAACTGGGACTTTATAACTATATGAACTCTAATGAATGTCAATGTAAATGCAGTTTCATGCTCCTTGGTCGCCCAGAGGAGGATGGGGTCCCCTTCTGAGTCTAGGTTCCACTCAAGGTTTCTTCCTGCTAGAGGGAGTTTCCTTGCCACTGTCGCCTCAGGCTTTTAAATATAAATATAAATATATAAAATATATAAAATATATTTTTGGCCACAACCGGGATTCGAACCCCGGTCTCCCGTGTGAAAGGCGGCGATCTTACCACTACACTATCCAGCAACTATATAATATAAGGGAGATTTACGGGAAAATACTAATACGGGAGGACGGCGGGAAAGAGAAGTAAAATACGGTAGTTTCCCGGCCAAAACGGGAGACTTGACAGCTATGGCTGTCTCTGGCCACGCCCCCTACAGTCGGTCCGGCCCCTGTTCGCGTGTTCGCGAAAACGACTTCATTTATTTTCTTATTGATTTATCGACAGACTTTTTAGACGTTATAATAACAACACTCTATTGATTACTGTCCATGATACAGAGACACATGTTCGAGAACTATTCTATCGAGAACTAATGACGAGAACTATTCTCTTATTTTTCTCTTATTATTAAATTATTTTATTATTATTATTATTATTATTATTATTTTTATCTTTCTCCTTTCTCGTTCCCGTAGATATATATTATTATACGGAGATTTACGGAGTCTTCAAAGACGGTCCGGCTCCAGGATCACTGTTGCTGTGGTGTAGATCAGCTGATCTGTAGTAGTCTTCTACGTACATCTTCTAGTAGACCTTCTGAGGGTACTTCACGCATTCTTGGTCCAGCTTAGCTTATTTCTTATTTCTCAGGTCAGCTGCTCTTGTATTCAGCCTACTAGTCTCTCTTGTATTCAGCCTACTAATATATATGGGGCTTGGTACCCAATCTCGGAATGTGGGGATGATGATATCTCCCCCCTGACCTGTCGTCCTGGCTCCCCCTTGTCGTAGCAATCGTGTTGTACCTCATCAATCTCTAGTTGTGATAGCAGTTGTTTCTGGCCACAACCGGGATTCGAACCCCGGTCTCCCGTGTGAAAGGCGGCGATCTTACCACTACACTATCCAGCAACTATATAATATAATATATATATATATATATTATAAGGGAGATTTACGGGAAAATAATACGGGAGGACGGCGGGAAAGAGAAGTAAAATACGGTAGTTTCCCGGCCAAAACGGGAGGCTCCAGTATCCCTTACATTTTAAGACAGGAAATATAAAATAATATAAATTATATAAAATATAATATAAATATAAATATAAATATATAAAATATATAAAATATATTTTTGGCCACAACCGGGATTCGAACCCCGGTCTCCCGTGTGAAAGGCGGCGATCTTACCACTACACTATCCAGCAACTATATAATATAAGGGAGATTTACGGGAAAATACTAATACGGGAGGACGGCGGGAAAGAGAAGTAAAATACGGTAGTTTCCCGGCCAAAACGGGAGGCTCCAGTATCCCTTACATTTTAAGACAGGAAATATAAAATAATATAAATTATATAAAATATAATATAAATATAAATATAAATATATAAAATATATAAAATATATTTTTGGCCACAACCGGGATTCGAACCCCGGTCTCCCGTGTGAAAGGCGGCAATCTTACCACTACACTATCCAGCAACTATATAATATAAGGGAGATTTACGGGAAAATACTAATACGGGAGGACGGCGGGAAAGAGAAGTAAAATACGGTAGTTTCCCGGCCAAAACGGGAGACTTGACAGCTATGGCTGTCTCTGGCCACGCCCCCTACAGTCGGTCCGGCCCCTGTTCGCGTGTTCGCGAAAACGACTTCATTTATTTTCTTATTGATTTATCGACAGACTTTTTAGACGTTATAATAACAACACTCTATTGATCCCCCTCTTACTGTCCATGATACACAATGACGAGACACATGTTCACTAATGACGAGAACTATTCTATTTTTCATGCCGGGGGTCCTTCAAATCTTACATTTACAAATCTTGTTCTTGTTCTCTGCTTTCTCCTTTCTCGTTCCCGTAGATATATATTATTATACGGAGATTTACGGAGTCTTCAAAGACGGTCCGGCTCCAGCTCAAGGATCACTGTTGCTGTGGTGTAGATCAGCTGATCTGTAGTAGTCTTCTACGTACATCTTCTAGTAGACCTTCTGAGGGTACTTCACGCATTCTTGGTCGGAGGGTCCAGGTTTCCAGCTTAGCTTATTTCTTATTTCTCAGGTCAGCTGCTCTTGTTTGGGATGTGCTTGACCGGCGTATACGACAGCGTGTACCAGTTCCCACTAATATCCAACAACTTCGCACAGCCATTGAAGAGGAGTGGACCAACATTCCACAGGCCACAATTGACAATCTGATAAACTCTATGCGAAGAAGATGTGTTGCATTGCATGAGGCAAATGGTGGTCACACCAGATACTGACCGGTTCTGAGTCCCCAGACCCCCAATAAAGCAAAAAACTGCACATTCCAGGGTGGCCTTTTATTGTGGGCAGTATAAGGTACACCTGTGCACTACCCATGATGTCAGATCAGCATCTTGATGTGGCACACCTGTGAGGTGGGATGGATTATCTCAGCAAAGCAGAAGTGCTCACTATCACACATTTAGACTGATTTGTGAGAAATGTTTGAGAGAAATGGTAATATTGTGTATCTGGAATGAATTGTAGGTCTTTAAGTCCATCTCATGAAAAATGGGAGCAGAAACAAGAGTGTTGCGTTTATATTTTTGTTCAGTATAGAATAAGCCCAGATTTATGTTTATTCAGTGGAGATAAGTACAACCTCTAAAGATAGGCCTACACCCGTTTTGGCAGTGTCTCCGGATCCCATGACAAATAATGCCTTCAGTACATCCTCCTCAACCCACACTGAAAGCAGAAGTGCTATGGGCTTTGCAAACGGTTTGCCGACATCACTCCTATACGTCCAATGATGACATTCACACCGTCTCCAGGGTGATGTTCCCTGACTCGCAGGGTCACTTGTGGTAAAGATAAAACCGCTTTTCTTGCGCGATTTGGACTCGCTCCATATATTAAAAGGGAGCTTCGTTGTCATGTTTGACGTAAGTATGAACAGGACCATCAAAAGAAAACAACTGGATGTGCATGTCAGGTATTGGGTGAATTATGAGAATGGCTCTCGAGTGCAGTCCTGGTTCTGGGATCACAGTACATGAGCCACTCCACCGCTGAAGACTTACTGGAGAAGTTTAAGGTAAGCCATTCAATAACATTTAAACTCATTAACGAACCCATGATTTTTAAATATCCATGGTTTATCTTTACATGTGTTTAAATGGGAGAACCATATTTATTGGTAAGCATATTTTAAAGATTTTATTGCTGCTTCATGGCTTTTGCTGCAAAAAAAATAGTTCATTGAGGAAATAGAATGTTTAAGTGTTGTGTAGCAACATGTACAGCTGTTGTACAGGCAAAAACTCTGGCTCAGTCCAAAGGAGGTGGATATAGGAATGGCTGTCATCAAGGTGGGACTTCTGTGAATTCACTGGTATCTTTACATACAAATGTATCAAACAATTGTGAAGTAAAAAATATGTGAATAACATGGAGTTTGAGCTGGTTTGATATGTACAGCTGAGGTAGTGTTAACCTTGGGCTGAGTGTGCAGAAAGATTCTGGAAATTTGACAAACCATCTTTTTGTCAGAGACAGTCAGGAGCCAAAGGCAGTGGAAGTGACCTTGGTGTCCTTCAGATTAAAAAAAATTGCCAGATTGTGCTCTCAAAAATGTGCAAAAAGGCCTTGGATAAATGCCCTCTGAAGTACTCGATTGTACATGAGATGACGTGCTTGGACCCAAACAAAATGCACACCAGCCAGATAACTGCCAGCAGAAAAGGAGAAATCTCATGCAGAAGTTTGCGCAGGAGAATCGGTTGGCAGGCAGGATATCTGCTGGTAAATCATAGGATAAGAATAGGATAGTTCAGAATATTATTTTTAAATTATGCTTTTCTTTTTTCACATCTAACTGAATCAGGGACGGATTACAAACCGGGTTAGCGGGGCCGCTGCCCAGGGGCCCTTGGGGTGCAGGGGGCCCGTGGGCCCCAAGCCCAAAACAATTTGCAACGCTTATCAGCAATGTATTTTCGTTTGTCTATTTTAGAGGGCCTACATTCTTTGATCCTCTGCCTACAAGGTCCCCTGACCCTATAGGGAGGGTGTTTGGCTGCCAAGGGCCCTTGACTTGTGGTGGTTGTGGTGGTGGTGCAGGTGGTGGTGGTGGGGGGGGGCCTCGCGAACGTTTTACCCAGGGGCCCACACAACCCATAATCCGTCCCTGAACTGAATAGTGTTAACACGTAGATTTTAGCAGTATTTAGAAGACCGACTCTTGGTGTTTGAAAAGAAGCATCAGCCCAGTTATATTTTCTTTGATGAGCCTAGAGATATCTCAAGATTAAATTAAAATGATTGCACATTTATGGTATCATAGGAAAATTGGGTTATAAATCACTTTCCTATTCTACATGTGATTCTGTGTATTGACATTGTTGATCTGCATCTAATCTACTGTAATTAATGTAATTACAGGTGATGCAATATCCCAGCAGTCTGATAATCACCTGCACAATGAGGCAAAAGGCTTGGATTTTATATCCTTCATTCCTTCAGCACCATCCAAAGTTGATGTCTTTTTACATCAAAAAGTTAGTGGGCCTTATCCTGACCTCTGGATGTTCTGCAAGAACTTGCTGCTGCTGTCCTATGGGCAAGCCGAAGTGGAACGAATAGAGGTGGAGACCTGCAACTTATCAGAGGAAACAGTTGTTGCACAGAGGCTTATATGCGACCATGTCAGAGTGTGTGGGGGAGCAACCAAAGCGCCTCTGACCAAAGGTGAAAGATGAGCGAAAAGCAAAAAAGAAAACTTGAGGAACTCAAGAGGAAGAGAGTCTCACTGGAAAGTGTATGTGAGAGTTTACAAAAGGATGCTGAGCACATGGCAGAGGAAGCAGAGAGTGCTGCTGGAACCAAAAGGGCAACATTACTTACCAAGTCCAATACTCTGAGCCGACGAGCGAAGGAGGAGAAAGAGCAGTTGGTGGTCTTAAATGCAGATACTGAAGAATAGGCTACTGAACTGTGACTCCTAACACATCAAGAGTGAATCGGTGGAAACAAAAATATTTAGGTTCTTTGCATTTTTGGAGTATTTTACTTTCTGTGCCTGTTTGTACATTGTTCACAGCCATAATACTTTATAATTACAAGGTAGTTTTATGTTAGAGCTCTTGCTCCAATAAATATGTGCCTTGTAATTAACTAAATTCTAGGCTATTCAGTTTTTTTTGCCCTCGTGATGGTCGTGGGTTGTGAAAAAAGCCTTCTTCTTAGGGGTACCGCTGGGGCCAGCCGGGCGTATGTCGTGGCTTCAGTGAGTACTTATGTTTGTCATGCTGCCTGTGTACTTTATAGCGGCACAACATATTTCTGCAAATTGCATGCGTCAAATTGTCTGTCTCTCTTAAAAAATATGAAGTGTCACCAAAATTTTAAACGGGGAATCAATCTCAATGAAAAATATTCGTCAAGTAACGTTTCTAAAATAATATAGACATACTAATAATTATATATTAATAAATCGGATGAACGATGCATCCCAAATTGTATCCGCTGCGCACTTCTTAATCAGGGCAATCGCATCGTGGAGGTTTCTGCAGACGCCCAAAAAGACTTACTTAAGAAAACTGTTGCATGATAATTTGTACCATTTTCAAGGGTGGGGGGCGTGCAGTAGATGCCCCCTTTATTTTTGTGCTTCTGCCGTTCAAACCGAGCAGCACTGAGTTTGTCATGGCACCTGACGCCAAATCTACTGCTTAGCTGCTACAGACAGAACTATCTTCAAATCACCACTAGGGGGTGTCAATGCTGCAGCTTCGTTCTATGGTTGATCTTTTTCAAAGACAGTTTTTTTTCTCTCTCTCCACATAATCAACTTAACTGATTAGCGTGCTTTCATAGTAATGGTTTTTAATCCGTGTTAATCTTCTGAACAATGACTAGTAAAGGTTCTATGAGGTTGTCCTACTTACTATGGATTTTAAGTTTTTTATCAAGGTGTTAAAACGTACCACAGTTGCCAGTCCTGTGTTTTATGTCTAGCAATTTGTACAGTTTCTTCAGTATAAACACATGCCATGATCTGTGAGAATCTCCTCCAGAACTCTGCATTTCCTCAAGATCTTTTTGTAATATTGCATCATGGCACTGCTCAGAACAACACAGATGGTGCATAACAACACAAGGGAGTACAAGACAACATGGTGCAGAAACAGTGCGATACAAAGCAGGACAAAACTGGATGATACGTGGTCAGTGGTGGATAAAGTGCAGTAACAGCTGTACAGTGCAGCTGCCGTGGAAATGACTGTTACAGGGGATGCAAAAGCTGCAGGTTTGAATTGTTTGGCGAATGAAGCTGTTCATGAATCTGCTAGTCAGTGTTTGTGGATGGTGGTCAGAGTCCTGGATTATAGACTGAACCTTGTTACTGTGGCAGTTAAAGTACAGCTGGTCAATGGAGGGCAGTTCAGTGCGAATGATGTTCTTAACAGACTTCGCAATGTACTGCCTTCCTGTCATGTGGCTCCACCATACCATAGTACTACTGTAAGAACTAGGGATGTAACGATACATTCAACTCACCATTTGATACGATTCACGATTCTGAGTTCACGATACAATTTTCTCATTTTTTGCAGAATGAGCTGCAGACAAATATATTCAAAAATATTCTTATATTTATCTTTCTGAACTGTTGACACTGTTGTGAACAGTGCAACTGAATTTGAATAAAATACTGTTGAAAAAAATCCCAAATCAAAATAAGTAAATAAAAAAAAATAAATCAAATAAATAAGCTAAGGTTTGCATGTGCAGCTTTTTAGCGTGCTTTGCCCTTTTAATAATCTTCACTCAGCTCACGGTGGTGCCAGTGGACCTGTTTGTGTATGTTATCAGTCTATTACAATGTTTGCATGCAGTTTATGTCTTGTCTGTGCTTTTCTCGCTGTTTCCTCCTCGTTTGTGATTACCGGAAAGCTAATATGCTGCCACACCGCCAATTGAAGATCGGGCGGTGCGTCCATCCATCCATTTTCTGAAACCACTTAATCCCAACTGAGATCGCGGGGGAGACCGGAGCCTATCCCGGGAACAAGGGGCGCAGACAGGAACCAAGCCCAGGCAGTCACCTACACACCGCAGGTCGCACACACTCACACAACTACAGGGCCAATTTAGACTCACCAGTCAACCTATCCTGCATGCTTTTGGACCGTGGGAGGAACCTGGAGTCCCCGGCGAAAACGGGGAGAGCATGCGAACTCCACACAGAAAGGGCCCTGGACCGAAGCCAGCACTAACCACTGTGCCGTCCTCAGTTTCAAATTCATTCATCATCTCGCGTTCGCTCAAAACCAAAAACTGACGTACGATGTCGACGTGATACGCAGTGACATCTGACGTCAAACTCACATTGTGAAATCAAATGTAATATTACACCAGTTTTTCTGTTAAAGTACTGTGAAGTACTCCTACAATAGTGATTCATTTTCCACATCAGCCGGTTTAAATCTTCATGCATT
Organism: Brienomyrus brachyistius; assembly: GCF_023856365.1. NCBI lineage: Eukaryota > Metazoa > Chordata > Actinopteri > Osteoglossiformes > Mormyridae > Brienomyrus > Brienomyrus brachyistius. The sequence continues at coordinate 189,078 of NW_026042453.1, forward strand.
TGCACCGATTTTTAACTGATTTGTGATTCATCATTACATGCCAGGGCCAGCAGCTCTGCATGGCTCGACCCTCATAAACATTCTCCACACATGCTGTTCAGGCAGTGGCCACAGAAATTCCCCCAGTGAACTTTATGCTTTCTGTCGGAGAGTATGCTGTGTTCTGGCCTTAAACCCTGCATACTACTTTGCAGACTTTGATCCTCTTAACAACAATTGGCATTTCTGGTGGCTGAATATCCATCCATCCGTCATCCAACTGCATGCTTAAAAGCTGTGAATAATAGTAATAATTCTTAAAATTGCAACTATCTAGAATTTCAGCCTAGTTACTCAGCTAAATTACTATTTAAACCTAGAATAATTTCTATAAGGGGCGGCATGGTGGTGCAGTGGTTAGCACTGTCGCCTCACACCTCTGGGACCCGGGTTCGTGTCTCCGCCTGGGTCACATGTGTGTGGAGTTTGCATGTTCTCCCCATGTCGTTGTGGGGTTTCCTCTGGGTACTCCGGTTTCCCCCCACAGTCCAAAAACATGCTGGGGCTAATTGGAGTTGCTGAATTGCCCGTAGGTGTGTGTGTGTGAGTGGATGGTGTGTGAGTGTGCCCTGCGATGGGCTGGCCCCCCATCCTGGGTTGTTCCCTGCCTCGTGCCCATTGATTCTGGGATAGGCTCCGGACCCCCCGCGACCCAATAGGATAAGCGGTTTGGAAAATGGATGGATGGATAATTTCTATATGTGTGATAGAATCAAAAAATATTTTGTTTTACATATAAATCTTCACAAGGTGTATTACACATGGTATTCCCCAGACACCGCCACCCCAACAGATGCTTTGTTTGTTAAGACAATAGCTCAGAAAGTGGTTGATCGATCTTTTGCAGCTTTTACCAAGGTTTGTACAAGCCAAAATTAAATTTTGAAACGGATCCCTGCCACACCCTGCCCTCCTGAACCTCCCGTTTCCTCCCTAGTGTGGTATAACGTGCCATGCCTGTTCCGCGTTTGTTTTACCTCTCCTTCCTGCCCTTGTGTTACTCATTTCAGGTGCCTCTAGTTTGCTCCCTGCTTAGCCTTGTATAAATGTGCTTCTCAGTCCTGCCTTTAATGTTGCTGCTGCTGTTTGCCTGTGTGTTCTTCCCTGCTTATGATTCCCCCGTGATCCAGTTGTGATCCAGTTGTCTTCATATCATGTATTCACATTCCTCAGCTGAGAGTGAACAAAGTTCTGTGGAAAGTATCTGACTACAGATAGACTTTCACCCAGTTCTCTGCGGGAGCTCTGATTACAGAGTGACTCCCCGACTACTTCTGAAGCCCTTCCTTAAGTATCCAGACCAGGTGATGGCATGTTTCTGAAGACTGACTAATTTCGGTCAATGGTTAATTTTAGGGGCATTGCTGACCTTGGTTCTCAAGTCCCCAGCCAATCAGATCACTTTAGGGGGTGGTTGTAATTCCCTTGTTCTACCATGAGAGAATCTCTCTCAGTTTGGTGGGTTGAGCCGAAGTTTCTGTATTTCTCTTAGGAAAAGCTATACTGCCTTAAATCTGAGAGTATAATACTCCTCGTCTCATGCCTATTCAAACGAGACCAAACATGCGTGTATTTGTCCCTAACATCTATGTGTGCTGAGTTATCCTGTTTATAGTGGAAAAGGTGTCTGTGTCTGGAGGCTGACAGCTGTTGTTGCTGTGGATTGATTGTGGAACTCTGGTCACTCCGGGGGTGAAAGGTCTTGCTTTTTCTGTGCTGCTCCAGTTATTCCTATCCAGTCTCTCAGGAGCCGGCAGGCCTTTGCCTTCCTTAAAAGGGGTGGTTTGACGAGTTGAGTCCAGTCTTGCCTGGGCCAGCGGAGCTCTGAAATAGACTGATGCAGGCTGATCAGAGTTGGGGCCTGCAGGACCTATAAGTTTTATGTCCTTACAGAATGTAAGTGGCATCATACTAAACTAGTGGTGTTCGAACTAGCATGGAAAGAGGCTATGGGTAGCTACAAAAAGGCTCTTAGTGCCGCCAAATCATCTAGTATCTATCAGAACTAATTGAAATAAACAAAAATAATCCTAGATTCCTATTTACTATGGTGTCCAAGCTGACTAATAACCAGACCACTGGTTATTTTCCAGTGACGACTTTATGAAACTTTTTGACCAAAAATATGCTCAATTAAACAGAACATTTTGAATATTGAATATTGGTTAACCAGTCAGAACTGATGTACTTAATTTTATCTTCAAATTCATCTACTTGTATGCTAGAACCTGTTCCATCAAAATTATTCAGCGATGCTCCCAGCATTGATTGAACCGCTACTAGCAATAGTTAAACTAAAACATATAATCATATTACCCCAATTTTATCTTCACTGCACTGGCTGCCAGTTAGATTTCGTGTTGACTACAAAACACTGCTCTTAACCTATAAAGCTGTAAATGGTCTTGCACCGCAGTATGTGAGTGACCTCATTTGCGTTCCGAATCATACACTTAGATGACGAGATGGAGGTATTCTATCCGTACCCAGAATAAAGAACATTACCTTTGGGGGAAGAGCATTTGCTCATAAAGCACCACAGCTATGGAATAAACTTCCTATTAGTGTTCGGAACTCAGACACAATCTCTGCTTTTAAGTCAAGGCTTAAGATGTACCTCTTTCGCCAGTCTTTTGGATAGTTAAATCTTCTTTTCTAAGGTGAATGGGAAATCTGGAGGTTCATAGTTATTTGAGATTGAAGGGGAAAGGGGGGATTGGTGCTGTCGTCCTGCCACTCTCGCCGATCACTTAAGCTGTGGATGGGAGGTGGCTTGACGCCAAAACCTCTGTAAACCCTCATGCCTGTGCTTCCTTCCAGGTCACTCTTTTAGGCAGGCTGTCATAGTTGCTTTAGTCCTGCCGGTTAGGTGTAGGGCAATAACTCTTCTCCATCTTCTCTTTTTCGAGCTGATACCGAGCCGACTACACCGTGTGAACCCGCACCTGGACTCCTGGATATAACTACATGAAACCAACTGGGACTTTATAACTATATGAACTCTAATGAATGTCAATGTAAATGCAGTTTCATGCTCCTTGGTCGCCCAGAGGAGGATGGGGTCCCCTTCTGAGTCTAGGTTCCACTCAAGGTTTCTTCCTGCTAGAGGGAGTTTCCTTGCCACTGTCGCCTCAGGCTTTTAAATATAAATATAAATATATAAAATATATAAAATATATTTTTGGCCACAACCGGGATTCGAACCCCGGTCTCCCGTGTGAAAGGCGGCGATCTTACCACTACACTATCCAGCAACTATATAATATAAGGGAGATTTACGGGAAAATACTAATACGGGAGGACGGCGGGAAAGAGAAGTAAAATACGGTAGTTTCCCGGCCAAAACGGGAGGCTCCAGTATCCCTTACATTTTAAGACAGGAAATATAAAATAATATAAATTATATAAAATATAATATAAATATAAATATAAATATATAAAATATATAAAATATATTTTTGGCCACAACCGGGATTCGAACCCCGGTCTCCCGTGTGAAAGGCGGCGATCTTACCACTACACTATCCAGCAACTATATAATATAAGGGAGATTTACGGGAAAATACTAATACGGGAGGACGGCGGGAAAGAGAAGTAAAATACGGTAGTGGCCACGCCCCCTACAGTCGGTCCGGCCCCTGTTCGCGTGTTCGCGAAAACGACTTCATTTATTTTCTTATTGATTTATCGACAGACTTTTTAGACGTTATAATAACAACACTCTATTGATTACTGTCCATGATACAGAGACACATGTTCGAGAACTATTCTATCGAGAACTAATGACGAGAACTATTCTCTTATTTTTCTCTTATTATTAAATTATTTTATTATTATTATTATTATTTTTATCTTTCTCCTTTCTCGTTCCCGTAGATATATATTATTATACGGAGATTTACGGAGTCTTCAAAGACGGTCCGGCTCCAGGATCACTGTTGCTGTGGTGTAGATCAGCTGATCTGTAGTAGTCTTCTACGTACATCTTCTAGTAGACCTTCTGAGGGTACTTCACGCATTCTTGGTCCAGCTTAGCTTATTTCTTATTTCTCAGGTCAGCTGCTCTTGTATTCAGCCTACTAGTCTCTCTTGTATTCAGCCTACTAATATATATGGGGCTTGGTACCCAATCTCGGAATGTGGGGATGATGATATCTCCCCCCTGACCTGTCGTCCTGGCTCCCCCTTGTCGTAGCAATCGTGTTGTACCTCATCAATCTCTAGTTGTGATAGCAGTTGTTTCTGGCCACAACCGGGATTCGAACCCCGGTCTCCCGTGTGAAAGGCGGCGATCTTACCACTACACTATCCAGCAACTATATAATATAATATATATATATATATTATAAGGGAGATTTACGGGAAAATAATACGGGAGGACGGCGGGAAAGAGAAGTAAAATACGGTAGTTTCCCGGCCAAAACGGGAGGCTCCAGTATCCCTTACATTTTAAGACAGGAAATATAAAATAATATAAATTATATAAAATATAATATAAATATAAATATAAATATATAAAATATATAAAATATATTTTTGGCCACAACCGGGATTCGAACCCCGGTCTCCCGTGTGAAAGGCGGCGATCTTACCACTACACTATCCAGCAACTATATAATATAAGGGAGATTTACGGGAAAATACTAATACGGGAGGACGGCGGGAAAGAGAAGTAAAATACGGTAGTTTCCCGGCCAAAACGGGAGGCTCCAGTATCCCTTACATTTTAAGACAGGAAATATAAAATAATATAAATTATATAAAATATAATATAAATATAAATATAAATATATAAAATATATAAAATATATTTTTGGCCACAACCGGGATTCGAACCCCGGTCTCCCGTGTGAAAGGCGGCGATCTTACCACTACACTATCCAGCAACTATATAATATAAGGGAGATTTACGGGAAAATACTAATACGGGAGGACGGCGGGAAAGAGAAGTAAAATACGGTAGTTTCCCGGCCAAAACGGGAGGCTCCAGTATCCCTTACATTTTAAGACAGGAAATATAAAATAATATAAATTATATAAAATATAATATAAATATAAATATAAATATATAAAATATATAAAATATATTTTTGGCCACAACCGGGATTCGAACCCCGGTCTCCCGTGTGAAAGGCGGCGATCTTACCACTACACTATCCAGCAACTATATAATATAAGGGAGATTTACGGGAAAATACTAATACGGGAGGACGGCGGGAAAGAGAAGTAAAATACGGTAGTTTCCCGGCCAAAACGGGAGACTTGACAGCTATGGCTGTCTCTGGCCACGCCCCCTACAGTCGGTCCGGCCCCTGTTCGCGTGTTCGCGAAAACGACTTCATTTATTTTCTTATTGATTTATCGACAGACTTTTTAGACGTTATAATAACAACACTCTATTGATCCCCCTCTTACTGTCCATGATACACAATGACGAGACACATGTTCACTAATGACGAGAACTATTCTATTTTTCATGCCGGGGGTCCTTCAAATCTTACATTTACAAATCTTGTTCTTGTTCTCTGCTTTCTCCTTTCTCGTTCCCGTAGATATATATTATTATACGGAGATTTACGGAGTCTTCAAAGACGGTCCGGCTCCAGCTCAAGGATCACTGTTGCTGTGGTGTAGATCAGCTGATCTGTAGTAGTCTTCTACGTACATCTTCTAGTAGACCTTCTGAGGGTACTTCACGCATTCTTGGTCGGAGGGTCCAGGTTTCCAGCTTAGCTTATTTCTTATTTCTCAGGTCAGCTGCTCTTGTTTGGGATGTGCTTGACCGGCGTATACGACAGCGTGTACCAGTTCCCACTAATATCCAACAACTTCGCACAGCCATTGAAGAGGAGTGGACCAACATTCCACAGGCCACAATTGACAATCTGATAAACTCTATGCGAAGAAGATGTGTTGCATTGCATGAGGCAAATGGTGGTCACACCAGATACTGACCGGTTCTGAGTCCCCAGACCCCCAATAAAGCAAAAAACTGCACATTCCAGGGTGGCCTTTTATTGTGGGCAGTATAAGGTACACCTGTGCACTACCCATGATGTCAGATCAGCATCTTGATGTGGCACACCTGTGAGGTGGGATGGATTATCTCAGCAAAGCAGAAGTGCTCACTATCACACATTTAGACTGATTTGTGAGAAATGTTTGAGAGAAATGGTAATATTGTGTATCTGGAATGAATTGTAGGTCTTTAAGTCCATCTCATGAAAAATGGGAGCAGAAACAAGAGTGTTGCGTTTATATTTTTGTTCAGTATAGAATAAGCCCAGATTTATGTTTATTCAGTGGAGATAAGTACAACCTCTAAAGATAGGCCTACACCCGTTTTGGCAGTGTCTCCGGATCCCATGACAAATAATGCCTTCAGTACATCCTCCTCAACCCACACTGAAAGCAGAAGTGCTATGGGCTTTGCAAACGGTTTGCCGACATCACTCCTATACGTCCAATGATGACATTCACACCGTCTCCAGGGTGATGTTCCCTGACTCGCAGGGTCACTTGTGGTAAAGATAAAACCGCTTTTCTTGCGCGATTTGGACTCGCTCCATATATTAAAAGGGAGCTTCGTTGTCATGTTTGACGTAAGTATGAACAGGACCATCAAAAGAAAACAACTGGATGTGCATGTCAGGTATTGGGTGAATTATGAGAATGGCTCTCGAGTGCAGTCCTGGTTCTGGGATCACAGTACATGAGCCACTCCACCGCTGAAGACTTACTGGAGAAGTTTAAGGTAAGCCATTCAATAACATTTAAACTCATTAACGAACCCATGATTTTTAAATATCCATGGTTTATCTTTACATGTGTTTAAATGGGAGAACCATATTTATTGGTAAGCATATTTTAAAGATTTTATTGCTGCTTCATGGCTTTTGCTGCAAAAAAAATAGTTCATTGAGGAAATAGAATGTTTAAGTGTTGTGTAGCAACATGTACAGCTGTTGTACAGGCAAAAACTCTGGCTCAGTCCAAAGGAGGTGGATATAGGAATGGCTGTCATCAAGGTGGGACTTCTGTGAATTCACTGGTATCTTTACATACAAATGTATCAAACAATTGTGAAGTAAAAAATATGTGAATAACATGGAGTTTGAGCTGGTTTGATATGTACAGCTGAGGTAGTGTTAACCTTGGGCTGAGTGTGCAGAAAGATTCTGGAAATTTGACAAACCATCTTTTTGTCAGAGACAGTCAGGAGCCAAAGGCAGTGGAAGTGACCTTGGTGTCCTTCAGATTAAAAAAAATTGCCAGATTGTGCTCTCAAAAATGTGCAAAAAGGCCTTGGATAAATGCCCTCTGAAGTACTCGATTGTACATGAGATGACGTGCTTGGACCCAAACAAAATGCACACCAGCCAGATAACTGCCAGCAGAAAAGGAGAAATCTCATGCAGAAGTTTGCGCAGGAGAATCGGTTGGCAGGCAGGATATCTGCTGGTAAATCATAGGATAAGAATAGGATAGTTCAGAATATTATTTTTAAATTATGCTTTTCTTTTTTCACATCTAACTGAATCAGGGACGGATTACAAACCGGGTTAGCGGGGCCGCTGCCCAGGGGCCCTTGGGGTGCAGGGGGCCCGTGGGCCCCAAGCCCAAAACAATTTGCAACGCTTATCAGCAATGTATTTTCGTTTGTCTATTTTAGAGGGCCTACATTCTTTGATCCTCTGCCTACAAGGTCCCCTGACCCTATAGGGAGGGTGTTTGGCTGCCAAGGGCCCTTGACTTGTGGTGGTTGTGGTGGTGGTGCAGGTGGTGGTGGTGGGGGGGGGCCTCGCGAACGTTTTACCCAGGGGCCCACACAACCCATAATCCGTCCCTGAACTGAATAGTGTTAACACGTAGATTTTAGCAGTATTTAGAAGACCGACTCTTGGTGTTTGAAAAGAAGCATCAGCCCAGTTATATTTTCTTTGATGAGCCTAGAGATATCTCAAGATTAAATTAAAATGATTGCACATTTATGGTATCATAGGAAAATTGGGTTATAAATCACTTTCCTATTCTACATGTGATTCTGTGTATTGACATTGTTGATCTGCATCTAATCTACTGTAATTAATGTAATTACAGGTGATGCAATATCCCAGCAGTCTGATAATCACCTGCACAATGAGGCAAAAGGCTTGGATTTTATATCCTTCATTCCTTCAGCACCATCCAAAGTTGATGTCTTTTTACATCAAAAAGTTAGTGGGCCTTATCCTGACCTCTGGATGTTCTGCAAGAACTTGCTGCTGCTGTCCTATGGGCAAGCCGAAGTGGAACGAATAGAGGTGGAGACCTGCAACTTATCAGAGGAAACAGTTGTTGCACAGAGGCTTATATGCGACCATGTCAGAGTGTGTGGGGGAGCAACCAAAGCGCCTCTGACCAAAGGTGAAAGATGAGCGAAAAGCAAAAAAGAAAACTTGAGGAACTCAAGAGGAAGAGAGTCTCACTGGAAAGTGTATGTGAGAGTTTACAAAAGGATGCTGAGCACATGGCAGAGGAAGCAGAGAGTGCTGCTGGAACCAAAAGGGCAACATTACTTACCAAGTCCAATACTCTGAGCCGACGAGCGAAGGAGGAGAAAGAGCAGTTGGTGGTCTTAAATGCAGATACTGAAGAATAGGCTACTGAACTGTGACTCCTAACACATCAAGAGTGAATCGGTGGAAACAAAAATATTTAGGTTCTTTGCATTTTTGGAGTATTTTACTTTCTGTGCCTGTTTGTACATTGTTCACAGCCATAATACTTTATAATTACAAGGTAGTTTTATGTTAGAGCTCTTGCTCCAATAAATATGTGCCTTGTAATTAACTAAATTCTAGGCTATTCAGTTTTTTTTGCCCTCGTGATGGTCGTGGGTTGTGAAAAAAGCCTTCTTCTTAGGGGTACCGCTGGGGCCAGCCGGGCGTATGTCGTGGCTTCAGTGAGTACTTATGTTTGTCATGCTGCCTGTGTACTTTATAGCGGCACAACATATTTCTGCAAATTGCATGCGTCAAATTGTCTGTCTCTCTTAAAAAATATGAAGTGTCACCAAAATTTTAAACGGGGAATCAATCTCAATGAAAAATATTCGTCAAGTAACGTTTCTAAAATAATATAGACATACTAATAATTATATATTAATAAATCGGATGAACGATGCATCCCAAATTGTATCCGCTGCGCACTTCTTAATCAGGGCAATCGCATCGTGGAGGTTTCTGCAGACGCCCAAAAAGACTTACTTAAGAAAACTGTTGCATGATAATTTGTACCATTTTCAAGGGTGGGGGGCGTGCAGTAGATGCCCCCTTTATTTTTGTGCTTCTGCCGTTCAAACCGAGCAGCACTGAGTTTGTCATGGCACCTGACGCCAAATCTACTGCTTAGCTGCTACAGACAGAACTATCTTCAAATCACCACTAGGGGGTGTCAATGCTGCAGCTTCGTTCTATGGTTGATCTTTTTCAAAGACAGTTTTTTTTCTCTCTCTCCACATAATCAACTTAACTGATTAGCGTGCTTTCATAGTAATGGTTTTTAATCCGTGTTAATCTTCTGAACAATGACTAGTAAAGGTTCTATGAGGTTGTCCTACTTACTATGGATTTTAAGTTTTTTATCAAGGTGTTAAAACGTACCACAGTTGCCAGTCCTGTGTTTTATGTCTAGCAATTTGTACAGTTTCTTCAGTATAAACACATGCCATGATCTGTGAGAATCTCCTCCAGAACTCTGCATTTCCTCAAGATCTTTTTGTAATATTGCATCATGGCACTGCTCAGAACAACACAGATGGTGCATAACAACACAAGGGAGTACAAGACAACATGGTGCAGAAACAGTGCGATACAAAGCAGGACAAAACTGGATGATACGTGGTCAGTGGTGGATAAAGTGCAGTAACAGCTGTACAGTGCAGCTGCCGTGGAAATGACTGTTACAGGGGATGCAAAAGCTGCAGGTTTGAATTGTTTGGCGAATGAAGCTGTTCATGAATCTGCTAGTCAGTGTTTGTGGATGGTGGTCAGAGTCCTGGATTATAGACTGAACCTTGTTACTGTGGCAGTTAAAGTACAGCTGGTCAATGGAGGGCAGTTCAGTGCGAATGATGTTCTTAACAGACTTCGCAATGTACTGCCTTCCTGTCATGTGGCTCCACCATACCATAGTACTACTGTAAGAACTAGGGATGTAACGATACATTCAACTCACCATTTGATACGATTCACGATTCTGAGTTCACGATACAATTTTCTCATTTTTTGCAGAATGAGCTGCAGACAAATATATTCAAAAATATTCTTATATTTATCTTTCTGAACTGTTGACACTGTTGTGAACAGTGCAACTGAATTTGAATAAAATACTGTTGAAAAAAATCCCAAATCAAAATAAGTAAATAAAAAAAAATAAATCAAATAAATAAGCTAAGGTTTGCATGTGCAGCTTTTTAGCGTGCTTTGCCCTTTTAATAATCTTCACTCAGCTCACGGTGGTGCCAGTGGACCTGTTTGTGTATGTTATCAGTCTATTACAATGTTTGCATGCAGTTTATGTCTTGTCTGTGCTTTTCTCGCTGTTTCCTCCTCGTTTGTGATTACCGGAAAGCTAATATGCTGCCACACCGCCAATTGAAGATCGGGCGGTGCGTCCATCCATCCATTTTCTGAAACCACTTAATCCCAACTGAGATCGCGGGGGAGACCGGAGCCTATCCCGGGAACAAGGGGCGCAGACAGGAACCAAGCCCAGGCAGTCACCTACACACCGCAGGTCGCACACACTCACACAACTACAGGGCCAATTTAGACTCACCAGTCAACCTATCCTGCATGCTTTTGGACCGTGGGAGGAACCTGGAGTCCCCGGCGAAAACGGGGAGAGCATGCGAACTCCACACAGAAAGGGCCCTGGACCGAAGCCAGCACTAACCACTGTGCCGTCCTCAGTTTCAAATTCATTCATCATCTCGCGTTCGCTCAAAACCAAAAACTGACGTACGATGTCGACGTGATACGCAGTGACATCTGACGTCAAACTCACATTGTGAAATCAAATGTAATATTACACCAGTTTTTCTGTTAAAGTACTGTGAAGTACTCCTACAATAGTGATTCATTTTCCACATCAGCCGGTTTAAATCTTCATGCATTTGCACCGATTTTTAACTGATTTGTGATTCATCATTACATGCCAGGGCCAGCAGCTCTGCATGGCTCGACCCTCATAAACATTCTCCACACATGCTGTTCAGGCAGTGGCCACAGAAATTCCCCCAGTGAACTTTATGCTTTCTGTCGGAGAGTATGCTGTGTTCTGGCCTTAAACCCTGCATACTACTTTGCAGACTTTGATCCTCTTAACAACAATTGGCATTTCTGGTGGCTGAATATCCATCCATCCGTCATCCAACTGCATGCTTAAAAGCTGTGAATAATAGTAATAATTCTTAAAATTGCAACTATCTAGAATTTCAGCCTAGTTACTCAGCTAAATTACTATTTAAACCTAGAATAATTTCTATAAGGGGCGGCATGGTGGTGCAGTGGTTAGCACTGTCGCCTCACACCTCTGGGACCCGGGTTCGTGTCTCCGCCTGGGTCACATGTGTGTGGAGTTTGCATGTTCTCCCCATGTCGTTGTGGGGTTTCCTCTGGGTACTCCGGTTTCCCCCCACAGTCCAAAAACATGCTGGGGCTAATTGGAGTTGCTGAATTGCCCGTAGGTGTGTGTGTGTGAGTGGATGGTGTGTGAGTGTGCCCTGCGATGGGCTGGCCCCCCATCCTGGGTTGTTCCCTGCCTCGTGCCCATTGATTCTGGGATAGGCTCCGGACCCCCCGCGACCCAATAGGATAAGCGGTTTGGAAAATGGATGGATGGATAATTTCTATATGTGTGATAGAATCAAAAAATATTTTGTTTTACATATAAATCTTCACAAGGTGTATTACACATGGTATTCCCCAGACACCGCCACCCCAACAGATGCTTTGTTTGTTAAGACAATAGCTCAGAAAGTGGTTGATCGATCTTTTGCAGCTTTTACCAAGGTTTGTACAAGCCAAAATTAAATTTTGAAACGGATCCCTGCCACACCCTGCCCTCCTGAACCTCCCGTTTCCTCCCTAGTGTGGTATAACGTGCCATGCCTGTTCCGCGTTTGTTTTACCTCTCCTTCCTGCCCTTGTGTTACTCATTTCAGGTGCCTCTAGTTTGCTCCCTGCTTAGCCTTGTATAAATGTGCTTCTCAGTCCTGCCTTTAATGTTGCTGCTGCTGTTTGCCTGTGTGTTCTTCCCTGCTTATGATTCCCCCGTGATCCAGTTGTGATCCAGTTGTCTTCATATCATGTATTCACATTCCTCAGCTGAGAGTGAACAAAGTTCTGTGGAAAGTATCTGACTACAGATAGACTTTCACCCAGTTCTCTGCGGGAGCTCTGATTACAGAGTGACTCCCCGACTACTTCTGAAGCCCTTCCTTAAGTATCCAGACCAGGTGATGGCATGTTTCTGAAGACTGACTAATTTCGGTCAATGGTTAATTTTAGGGGCATTGCTGACCTTGGTTCTCAAGTCCCCAGCCAATCAGATCACTTTAGGGGGTGGTTGTAATTCCCTTGTTCTACCATGAGAGAATCTCTCTCAGTTTGGTGGGTTGAGCCGAAGTTTCTGTATTTCTCTTAGGAAAAGCTATACTGCCTTAAATCTGAGAGTATAATACTCCTCGTCTCATGCCTATTCAAACGAGACCAAACATGCGTGTATTTGTCCCTAACATCTATGTGTGCTGAGTTATCCTGTTTATAGTGGAAAAGGTGTCTGTGTCTGGAGGCTGACAGCTGTTGTTGCTGTGGATTGATTGTGGAACTCTGGTCACTCCGGGGGTGAAAGGTCTTGCTTTTTCTGTGCTGCTCCAGTTATTCCTATCCAGTCTCTCAGGAGCCGGCAGGCCTTTGCCTTCCTTAAAAGGGGTGGTTTGACGAGTTGAGTCCAGTCTTGCCTGGGCCAGCGGAGCTCTGAAATAGACTGATGCAGGCTGATCAGAGTTGGGGCCTGCAGGACCTATAAGTTTTATGTCCTTACAGAATGTAAGTGGCATCATACTAAACTAGTGGTGTTCGAACTAGCATGGAAAGAGGCTATGGGTAGCTACAAAAAGGCTCTTAGTGCCGCCAAATCATCTAGTATCTATCAGAACTAATTGAAATAAACAAAAATAATCCTAGATTCCTATTTACTATGGTGTCCAAGCTGACTAATAACCAGACCACTGGTTATTTTCCAGTGACGACTTTATGAAACTTTTTGACCAAAAATATGCTCAATTAAACAGAACATTTTGAATATTGAATATTGGTTAACCAGTCAGAACTGATGTACTTAATTTTATCTTCAAATTCATCTACTTGTATGCTAGAACCTGTTCCATCAAAATTATTCAGCGATGCTCCCAGCATTGATTGAACCGCTACTAGCAATAGTTAAACTAAAACATATAATCATATTACCCCAATTTTATCTTCACTGCACTGGCTGCCAGTTAGATTTCGTGTTGACTACAAAACACTGCTCTTAACCTATAAAGCTGTAAATGGTCTTGCACCGCAGTATGTGAGTGACCTCATTTGCGTTCCGAATCATACACTTAGATGACGAGATGGAGGTATTCTATCCGTACCCAGAATAAAGAACATTACCTTTGGGGGAAGAGCATTTGCTCATAAAGCACCACAGCTATGGAATAAACTTCCTATTAGTGTTCGGAACTCAGACACAATCTCTGCTTTTAAGTCAAGGCTTAAGATGTACCTCTTTCGCCAGTCTTTTGGATAGTTAAATCTTCTTTTCTAAGGTGAATGGGAAATCTGGAGGTTCATAGTTATTTGAGATTGAAGGGGAAAGGGGGGATTGGTGCTGTCGTCCTGCCACTCTCGCCGATCACTTAAGCTGTGGATGGGAGGTGGCTTGACGCCAAAACCTCTGTAAACCCTCATGCCTGTGCTTCCTTCCAGGTCACTCTTTTAGGCAGGCTGTCATAGTTGCTTTAGTCCTGCCGGTTAGGTGTAGGGCAATAACTCTTCTCCATCTTCTCTTTTTCGAGCTGATACCGAGCCGACTACACCGTGTGAACCCGCACCTGGACTCCTGGATATAACTACATGAAACCAACTGGGACTTTATAACTATATGAACTCTAATGAATGTCAATGTAAATGCAGTTTCATGCTCCTTGGTCGCCCAGAGGAGGATGGGGTCCCCTTCTGAGTCTAGGTTCCACTCAAGGTTTCTTCCTGCTAGAGGGAGTTTCCTTGCCACTGTCGCCTCAGGCTTTTAAATATAAATATAAATATATAAAATATATAAAATATATTTTTGGCCACAACCGGGATTCGAACCCCGGTCTCCCGTGTGAAAGGCGGCGATCTTACCACTACACTATCCAGCAACTATATAATATAAGGGAGATTTACGGGAAAATACTAATACGGGAGGACGGCGGGAAAGAGAAGTAAAATACGGTAGTTTCCCGGCCAAAACGGGAGGCTCCAGTATCCCTTACATTTTAAGACAGGAAATATAAAATAATATAAATTATATAAAATATAATATAAATATAAATATAAATATATAAAATATATAAAATATATTTTTGGCCACAACCGGGATTCGAACCCCGGTCTCCCGTGTGAAAGGCGGCGATCTTACCACTACACTATCCAGCAACTATATATATTCTCGTTCCCGTAGATATATATTATTATACGGAGATTTACGGAGTCTTCAAAGACGGTCCGGCTCCAGGATCACTGTTGCTGTGGTGTAGATCAGCTGATCTGTAGTAGTCTTCTACGTACATCTTCTAGTAGACCTTCTGAGGGTACTTCACGCATTCTTGGTCCAGCTTAGCTTATTTCTTATTTCTCAGGTCAGCTGCTCTTGTATTCAGCCTACTAGTCTCTCTTGTATTCAGCCTACTAATATATATGGGGCTTGGTACCCAATCTCGGAATGTGGGGATGATGATATCTCCCCCCTGACCTGTCGTCCTGGCTCCCCCTTGTCGTAGCAATCGTGTTGTACCTCATCAATCTCTAGTTGTGATAGCAGTTGTTTCTGGCCACAACCGGGATTCGAACCCCGGTCTCCCGTGTGAAAGGCGGCGATCTTACCACTACACTATCCAGCAACTATATAATATAATATATATATATATATATTATAAGGGAGATTTACGGGAAAATAATACGGGAGGACGGCGGGAAAGAGAAGTAAAATACGGTAGTTTCCCGGCCAAAACGGGAGGCTCCAGTATCCCTTACATTTTAAGACAGGAAATATAAAATAATATAAATTATATAAAATATAATATAAATATAAATATAAATATATAAAATATATAAAATATATTTTTGGCCACAACCGGGATTCGAACCCCGGTCTCCCGTGTGAAAGGCGGCGATCTTACCACTACACTATCCAGCAACTATATAATATAAGGGAGATTTACGGGAAAATACTAATACGGGAGGACGGCGGGAAAGAGAAGTAAAATACGGTAGTTTCCCGGCCAAAACGGGAGGCTCCAGTATCCCTTACATTTTAAGACAGGAAATATAAAATAATATAAATTATATAAAATATAATATAAATATAAATATAAATATATAAAATATATAAAATATATTTTTGGCCACAACCGGGATTCGAACCCCGGTCTCCCGTGTGAAAGGCGGCGATCTTACCACTACACTATCCAGCAACTATATAATATATGGGAGATTTACGGGAAAATACTAATACGGGAGGACGGCGGGAAAGAGAAGTAAAATACGGTAGTTTCCCGGCCAAAACGGGAGACTTGACAGCTATGGCTGTCTCTGGCCACGCCCCCTACAGTCGGTCCGGCCCCTGTTCGCGTGTTCGCGAAAACGACTTCATTTATTTTCTTATTGATTTATCGACAGACTTTTTAGACGTTATAATAACAACACTCTATTGATCCCCCTCTTACTGTCCATGATACACAATGACGAGACACATGTTCACTAATGACGAGAACTATTCTATTTTTCATGCCGGGGGTCCTTCAAATCTTACATTTACAAATCTTGTTCTTGTTCTCTGCTTTCTCCTTTCTCGTTCCCGTAGATATATATTATTATACGGAGATTTACGGAGTCTTCAAAGACGGTCCGGCTCCAGCTCAAGGATCACTGTTGCTGTGGTGTAGATCAGCTGATCTGTAGTAGTCTTCTACGTACATCTTCTAGTAGACCTTCTGAGGGTACTTCACGCATTCTTGGTCGGAGGGTCCAGGTTTCCAGCTTAGCTTATTTCTTATTTCTCAGGTCAGCTGCTCTTGTTTGGGATGTGCTTGACCGGCGTATACGACAGCGTGTACCAGTTCCCACTAATATCCAACAACTTCGCACAGCCATTGAAGAGGAGTGGACCAACATTCCACAGGCCACAATTGACAATCTGATAAACTCTATGCGAAGAAGATGTGTTGCATTGCATGAGGCAAATGGTGGTCACACCAGATACTGACCGGTTCTGAGTCCCCAGACCCCCAATAAAGCAAAAAACTGCACATTCCAGGGTGGCCTTTTATTGTGGGCAGTATAAGGTACACCTGTGCACTACCCATGATGTCAGATCAGCATCTTGATGTGGCACACCTGTGAGGTGGGATGGATTATCTCAGCAAAGCAGAAGTGCTCACTATCACACATTTAGACTGATTTGTGAGAAATGTTTGAGAGAAATGGTAATATTGTGTATCTGGAATGAATTGTAGGTCTTTAAGTCCATCTCATGAAAAATGGGAGCAGAAACAAGAGTGTTGCGTTTATATTTTTGTTCAGTATAGAATAAGCCCAGATTTATGTTTATTCAGTGGAGATAAGTACAACCTCTAAAGATAGGCCTACACCCGTTTTGGCAGTGTCTCCGGATCCCATGACAAATAATGCCTTCAGTACATCCTCCTCAACCCACACTGAAAGCAGAAGTGCTATGGGCTTTGCAAACGGTTTGCCGACATCACTCCTATATGTCCAATGATGACATTCACACCGTCTCCAGGGTGATGTTCCCTGACTCGCAGGGTCACTTGTGGTAAAGATAAAACCGCTTTTCTTGCGCGATTTGGACTCGCTCCATATATTAAAAGGGAGCTTCGTTGTCATGTTTGACGTAAGTATGAACAGGACCATCAAAAGAAAACAACTGGATGTGCATGTCAGGTATTGGGTGAATTATGAGAATGGCTCTCGAGTGCAGTCCTGGTTCTGGGATCACAGTACATGAGCCACTCCACCGCTGAAGACTTACTGGAGAAGTTTAAGGTAAGCCATTCAATAACATTTAAACTCATTAACGAACCCATGATTTTTAAATATCCATGGTTTATCTTTACATGTGTTTAAATGGGAGAACCATATTTATTGGTAAGCATATTTTAAAGATTTTATTGCTGCTTCATGGCTTTTGCTGCAAAAAAAATAGTTCATTGAGGAAATAGAATGTTTAAGTGTTGTGTAGCAACATGTACAGCTGTTGTACAGGCAAAAACTCTGGCTCAGTCCAAAGGAGGTGGATATAGGAATGGCTGTCATCAAGGTGGGACTTCTGTGAATTCACTGGTATCTTTACATACAAATGTATCAAACAATTGTGAAGTAAAAAATATGTGAATAACATGGAGTTTGAGCTGGTTTGATATGTACAGCTGAGGTAGTGTTAACCTTGGGCTGAGTGTGCAGAAAGATTCTGGAAATTTGACAAACCATCTTTTTGTCAGAGACAGTCAGGAGCCAAAGGCAGTGGAAGTGACCTTGGTGTCCTTCAGATTAAAAAAAATTGCCAGATTGTGCTCTCAAAAATGTGCAAAAAGGCCTTGGATAAATGCCCTCTGAAGTACTCGATTGTACATGAGATGACGTGCTTGGACCCAAACAAAATGCACACCAGCCAGATAACTGCCAGCAGAAAAGGAGAAATCTCATGCAGAAGTTTGCGCAGGAGAATCGGTTGGCAGGCAGGATATCTGCTGGTAAATCATAGGATAAGAATAGGATAGTTCAGAATATTATTTTTAAATTATGCTTTTCTTTTTTCACATCTAACTGAATCAGGGACGGATTACAAACCGGGTTAGCGGGGCCGCTGCCCAGGGGCCCTTGGGGTGCAGGGGGCCCGTGGGCCCCAAGCCCAAAACAATTTGCAACGCTTATCAGCAATGTATTTTCGTTTGTCTATTTTAGAGGGCCTACATTCTTTGATCCTCTGCCTACAAGGTCCCCTGACCCTATAGGGAGGGTGTTTGGCTGCCAAGGGCCCTTGACTTGTGGTGGTTGTGGTGGTGGTGCAGGTGGTGGTGGTGGGGGGGGGCCTCGCGAACGTTTTACCCAGGGGCCCACACAACCCATAATCCGTCCCTGAACTGAATAGTGTTAACACGTAGATTTTAGCAGTATTTAGAAGACCGACTCTTGGTGTTTGAAAAGAAGCATCAGCCCAGTTATATTTTCTTTGATGAGCCTAGAGATATCTCAAGATTAAATTAAAATGATTGCACATTTATGGTATCATAGGAAAATTGGGTTATAAATCACTTTCCTATTCTACATGTGATTCTGTGTATTGACATTGTTGATCTGCATCTAATCTACTGTAATTAATGTAATTACAGGTGATGCAATATCCCAGCAGTCTGATAATCACCTGCACAATGAGGCAAAAGGCTTGGATTTTATATCCTTCATTCCTTCAGCACCATCCAAAGTTGATGTCTTTTTACATCAAAAAGTTAGTGGGCCTTATCCTGACCTCTGGATGTTCTGCAAGAACTTGCTGCTGCTGTCCTATGGGCAAGCCGAAGTGGAACGAATAGAGGTGGAGACCTGCAACTTATCAGAGGAAACAGTTGTTGCACAGAGGCTTATATGCGACCATGTCAGAGTGTGTGGGGGAGCAACCAAAGCGCCTCTGACCAAAGGTGAAAGATGAGCGAAAAGCAAAAAAGAAAACTTGAGGAACTCAAGAGGAAGAGAGTCTCACTGGAAAGTGTATGTGAGAGTTTACAAAAGGATGCTGAGCACATGGCAGAGGAAGCAGAGAGTGCTGCTGGAACCAAAAGGGCAACATTACTTACCAAGTCCAATACTCTGAGCCGACGAGCGAAGGAGGAGAAAGAGCAGTTGGTGGTCTTAAATGCAGATACTGAAGAATAGGCTACTGAACTGTGACTCCTAACACATCAAGAGTGAATCGGTGGAAACAAAAATATTTAGGTTCTTTGCATTTTTGGAGTATTTTACTTTCTGTGCCTGTTTGTACATTGTTCACAGCCATAATACTTTATAATTACAAGGTAGTTTTATGTTAGAGCTCTTGCTCCAATAAATATGTGCCTTGTAATTAACTAAATTCTAGGCTATTCAGTTTTTTTTGCCCTCGTGATGGTCGTGGGTTGTGAAAAAAGCCTTCTTCTTAGGGGTACCGCTGGGGCCAGCCGGGCGTATGTCGTGGCTTCAGTGAGTACTTATGTTTGTCATGCTGCCTGTGTACTTTATAGCGGCACAACATATTTCTGCAAATTGCATGCGTCAAATTGTCTGTCTCTCTTAAAAAATATGAAGTGTCACCAAAATTTTAAACGGGGAATCAATCTCAATGAAAAATATTCGTCAAGTAACGTTTCTAAAATAATATAGACATACTAATAATTATATATTAATAAATCGGATGAACGATGCATCCCAAATTGTATCCGCTGCGCACTTCTTAATCAGGGCAATCGCATCGTGGAGGTTTCTGCAGACGCCCAAAAAGACTTACTTAAGAAAACTGTTGCATGATAATTTGTACCATTTTCAAGGGTGGGGGGCGTGCAGTAGATGCCCCCTTTATTTTTGTGCTTCTGCCGTTCAAACCGAGCAGCACTGAGTTTGTCATGGCACCTGACGCCAAATCTACTGCTTAGCTGCTACAGACAGAACTATCTTCAAATCACCACTAGGGGGTGTCAATGCTGCAGCTTCGTTCTATGGTTGATCTTTTTCAAAGACAGTTTTTTTTCTCTCTCTCCACATAATCAACTTAACTGATTAGCGTGCTTTCATAGTAATGGTTTTTAATCCGTGTTAATCTTCTGAACAATGACTAGTAAAGGTTCTATGAGGTTGTCCTACTTACTATGGATTTTAAGTTTTTTATCAAGGTGTTAAAACGTACCACAGTTGCCAGTCCTGTGTTTTATGTCTAGCAATTTGTACAGTTTCTTCAGTATAAACACATGCCATGATCTGTGAGAATCTCCTCCAGAACTCTGCATTTCCTCAAGATCTTTTTGTAATATTGCATCATGGCACTGCTCAGAACAACACAGATGGTGCATAACAACACAAGGGAGTACAAGACAACATGGTGCAGAAACAGTGCGATACAAAGCAGGACAAAACTGGATGATACGTGGTCAGTGGTGGATAAAGTGCAGTAACAGCTGTACAGTGCAGCTGCCGTGGAAATGACTGTTACAGGGGATGCAAAAGCTGCAGGTTTGAATTGTTTGGCGAATGAAGCTGTTCATGAATCTGCTAGTCAGTGTTTGTGGATGGTGGTCAGAGTCCTGGATTATAGACTGAACCTTGTTACTGTGGCAGTTAAAGTACAGCTGGTCAATGGAGGGCAGTTCAGTGCGAATGATGTTCTTAACAGACTTCGCAATGTACTGCCTTCCTGTCATGTGGCTCCACCATACCATAGTACTACTGTAAGAACTAGGGATGTAACGATACATTCAACTCACCATTTGATACGATTCACGATTCTGAGTTCACGATACAATTTTCTCATTTTTTGCAGAATGAGCTGCAGACAAATATATTCAAAAATATTCTTATATTTATCTTTCTGAACTGTTGACACTGTTGTGAACAGTGCAACTGAATTTGAATAAAATACTGTTGAAAAAAATCCCAAATCAAAATAAGTAAATAAAAAAAAATAAATCAAATAAATAAGCTAAGGTTTGCATGTGCAGCTTTTTAGCGTGCTTTGCCCTTTTAATAATCTTCACTCAGCTCACGGTGGTGCCAGTGGACCTGTTTGTGTATGTTATCAGTCTATTACAATGTTTGCATGCAGTTTATGTCTTGTCTGTGCTTTTCTCGCTGTTTCCTCCTCGTTTGTGATTACCGGAAAGCTAATATGCTGCCACACCGCCAATTGAAGATCGGGCGGTGCGTCCATCCATCCATTTTCTGAAACCACTTAATCCCAACTGAGATCGCGGGGGAGACCGGAGCCTATCCCGGGAACAAGGGGCGCAGACAGGAACCAAGCCCAGGCAGTCACCTACACACCGCAGGTCGCACACACTCACACAACTACAGGGCCAATTTAGACTCACCAGTCAACCTATCCTGCATGCTTTTGGACCGTGGGAGGAACCTGGAGTCCCCGGCGAAAACGGGGAGAGCATGCGAACTCCACACAGAAAGGGCCCTGGACCGAAGCCAGCACTAACCACTGTGCCGTCCTCAGTTTCAAATTCATTCATCATCTCGCGTTCGCTCAAAACCAAAAACTGACGTACGATGTCGACGTGATACGCAGTGACATCTGACGTCAAACTCACATTGTGAAATCAAATGTAATATTACACCAGTTTTTCTGTTAAAGTACTGTGAAGTACTCCTACAATAGTGATTCATTTTCCACATCAGCCGGTTTAAATCTTCATGCATTTGCACCGATTTTTAACTGATTTGTGATTCATCATTACATGCCAGGGCCAGCAGCTCTGCATGGCTCGACCCTCATAAACATTCTCCACACATGCTGTTCAGGCAGTGGCCACAGAAATTCCCCCAGTGAACTTTATGCTTTCTGTCGGAGAGTATGCTGTGTTCTGGCCTTAAACCCTGCATACTACTTTGCAGACTTTGATCCTCTTAACAACAATTGGCATTTCTGGTGGCTGAATATCCATCCATCCGTCATCCAACTGCATGCTTAAAAGCTGTGAATAATAGTAATAATTCTTAAAATTGCAACTATCTAGAATTTCAGCCTAGTTACTCAGCTAAATTACTATTTAAACCTAGAATAATTTCTATAAGGGGCGGCATGGTGGTGCAGTGGTTAGCACTGTCGCCTCACACCTCTGGGACCCGGGTTCGTGTCTCCGCCTGGGTCACATGTGTGTGGAGTTTGCATGTTCTCCCCATGTCGTTGTGGGGTTTCCTCTGGGTACTCCGGTTTCCCCCCACAGTCCAAAAACATGCTGGGGCTAATTGGAGTTGCTGAATTGCCCGTAGGTGTGTGTGTGTGAGTGGATGGTGTGTGAGTGTGCCCTGCGATGGGCTGGCCCCCCATCCTGGGTTGTTCCCTGCCTCGTGCCCATTGATTCTGGGATAGGCTCCGGACCCCCCACAACCCAATAGGATAAGCGGTTTGGAAAATGGATGGATGGATAATTTCTATATGTGTGATAGAATCAAAAAATATTTTGTTTTACATATAAATCTTCACAAGGTGTATTACACATGGTATTCCCCAGACACCGCCACCCCAACAGATGCTTTGTTTGTTAAGACAATAGCTCAGAAAGTGGTTGATCGATCTTTTGCAGCTTTTACCAAGGTTTGTACAAGCCAAAATTAAATTTTGAAACGGATCCCTGCCACACCCTGCCCTCCTGAACCTCCCGTTTCCTCCCTAGTGTGGTATAACGTGCCATGCCTGTTCCGCGTTTGTTTTACCTCTCCTTCCTGCCCTTGTGTTACTCATTTCAGGTGCCTCTAGTTTGCTCCCTGCTTAGCCTTGTATAAATGTGCTTCTCAGTCCTGCCTTTAATGTTGCTGCTGCTGTTTGCCTGTGTGTTCTTCCCTGCTTATGATTCCCCCGTGATCCAGTTGTGATCCAGTTGTCTTCATATCATGTATTCACATTCCTCAGCTGAGAGTGAACAAAGTTCTGTGGAAAGTATCTGACTACAGATAGACTTTCACCCAGTTCTCTGCGGGAGCTCTGATTACAGAGTGACTCCCCGACTACTTCTGAAGCCCTTCCTTAAGTATCCAGACCAGGTGATGGCATGTTTCTGAAGACTGACTAATTTCGGTCAATGGTTAATTTTAGGGGCATTGCTGACCTTGGTTCTCAAGTCCCCAGCCAATCAGATCACTTTAGGGGGTGGTTGTAATTCCCTTGTTCTACCATGAGAGAATCTCTCTCAGTTTGGTGGGTTGAGCCGAAGTTTCTGTATTTCTCTTAGGAAAAGCTATACTGCCTTAAATCTGAGAGTATAATACTCCTCGTCTCATGCCTATTCAAACGAGACCAAACATGCGTGTATTTGTCCCTAACATCTATGTGTGCTGAGTTATCCTGTTTATAGTGGAAAAGGTGTCTGTGTCTGGAGGCTGACAGCTGTTGTTGCTGTGGATTGATTGTGGAACTCTGGTCACTCCGGGGGTGAAAGGTCTTGCTTTTTCTGTGCTGCTCCAGTTATTCCTATCCAGTCTCTCAGGAGCCGGCAGGCCTTTGCCTTCCTTAAAAGGGGTGGTTTGACGAGTTGAGTCCAGTCTTGCCTGGGCCAGCGGAGCTCTGAAATAGACTGATGCAGGCTGATCAGAGTTGGGGCCTGCAGGACCTATAAGTTTTATGTCCTTACAGAATGTAAGTGGCATCATACTAAACTAGTGGTGTTCGAACTAGCATGGAAAGAGGCTATGGGTAGCTACAAAAAGGCTCTTAGTGCCGCCAAATCATCTAGTATCTATCAGAACTAATTGAAATAAACAAAAATAATCCTAGATTCCTATTTACTATGGTGTCCAAGCTGACTAATAACCAGACCACTGGTTATTTTCCAGTGACGACTTTATGAAACTTTTTGACCAAAAATATGCTCAATTAAACAGAACATTTTGAATATTGAATATTGGTTAACCAGTCAGAACTGATGTACTTAATTTTATCTTCAAATTCATCTACTTGTATGCTAGAACCTGTTCCATCAAAATTATTCAGCGATGCTCCCAGCATTGATTGAACCGCTACTAGCAATAGTTAAACTAAAACATATAATCATATTACCCCAATTTTATCTTCACTGCACTGGCTGCCAGTTAGATTTCGTGTTGACTACAAAACACTGCTCTTAACCTATAAAGCTGTAAATGGTCTTGCACCGCAGTATGTGAGTGACCTCATTTGCGTTCCGAATCATACACTTAGATGACGAGATGGAGGTATTCTATCCGTACCCAGAATAAAGAACATTACCTTTGGGGGAAGAGCATTTGCTCATAAAGCACCACAGCTATGGAATAAACTTCCTATTAGTGTTCGGAACTCAGACACAATCTCTGCTTTTAAGTCAAGGCTTAAGATGTACCTCTTTCGCCAGTCTTTTGGATAGTTAAATCTTCTTTTCTAAGGTGAATGGGAAATCTGGAGGTTCATAGTTATTTGAGATTGAAGGGGAAAGGGGGGATTGGTGCTGTCGTCCTGCCACTCTCGCCGATCACTTAAGCTGTGGATGGGAGGTGGCTTGACGCCAAAACCTCTGTAAACCCTCATGCCTGTGCTTCCTTCCAGGTCACTCTTTTAGGCAGGCTGTCATAGTTGCTTTAGTCCTGCCGGTTAGGTGTAGGGCAATAACTCTTCTCCATCTTCTCTTTTTCGAGCTGATACCGAGCCGACTACACCGTGTGAACCCGCACCTGGACTCCTGGATATAACTACATGAAACCAACTGGGACTTTATAACTATATGAACTCTAATGAATGTCAATGTAAATGCAGTTTCATGCTCCTTGGTCGCCCAGAGGAGGATGGGGTCCCCTTCTGAGTCTAGGTTCCACTCAAGGTTTCTTCCTGCTAGAGGGAGTTTCCTTGCCACTGTCGCCTCAGGCTTTTAAATATAAATATAAATATATAAAATATATAAAATATATTTTTGGCCACAACCGGGATTCGAACCCCGGTCTCCCGTGTGAAAGGCGGCGATCTTACCACTACACTATCCAGCAACTATATAATATAAGGGAGATTTACGGGAAAATACTAATACGGGAGGACGGCGGGAAAGAGAAGTAAAATACGGTAGTTTCCCGGCCAAAACGGGAGGCTATAGTATCCCTTACATTTTAAGACAGGAAATATAAAATAATATAAATTATATAAAATATAATATAAATATAAATATAAATATATAAAATATATAAAATATATTTTTGGCCACAACCGGGATTCGAACCCCGGTCTCCCGTGTGAAAGGCGGCGATCTTACCACTACACTATCCAGCAACTATATAATATAAGGGAGATTTACGGGAAAATACTAATACGGGAGGACGGCGGGAAAGAGAAGTAAAATACGGTAGTGGCCACGCCCCCTACAGTCGGTCCGGCCCCTGTTCGCGTGTTCGCGAAAACGACTCTTATTTTCTTATTGATTTATCGACAGACTTTTTAGACGTTATAATAACAACACTCTATTGATTACTGTCCATGATACAGAGACACATGTTCGAGAACTATTCTATCGAGAACTAATCTCTTATTTTTCTCTTATTATTAAATTATTTTATTATTATTATTATTATTTTTATCTTTCTCCTTTCTCGTTCCCGTAGATATATATTATTATACGGAGATTTACGGAGTCTTCAAAGACGGTCCGGCTCCAGGATCACTGTTGCTGTGGTGTAGATCAGCTGATCTGTAGTAGTCTTCTACGTACATCTTCTAGTACTTCACGCATTCTTGGTCCAGCTTAGCTTATTTCTTATTTCTCAGGTCAGCCTACTAGTCTCTCTTGTATTCAGCCTACTAATATATATGGGGCTTGGTACCCAATCTCGGAATGTGGGGATGATGATATCTCCCCCCTGACCTGTCGTCCTGGCTCCCCCTTGTCGTAGCAATCGTGTTGTACCTCATCAATCTCTAGTTGTGATAGCAGTTGTTTCTGGCCACAACCGGGATTCGAACCCCGGTCTCCCGTGTGAAAGGCGGCGATCTTACCACTACACTATCCAGCAACTATATAATATAATATATATATATATATTATAAGGGAGATTTACGGGAAAATAATACGGGAGGACGGCGGGAAAGAGAAGTAAAATACGGTAGTTTCCCGGCCAAAACGGGAGGCTCCAGTATCCCTTACATTTTAAGACAGGAAATATAAAATAATATAAATTATATAAAATATAATATAAATATAAATATAAATATATAAAATATATAAAATATATTTTTGGCCACAACCGGGATTCGAACCCCGGTCTCCCGTGTGAAAGGCGGCGATCTTACCACTACACTATCCAGCAACTATATAATATAAGGGAGATTTACGGGAAAATACTAATACGGGAGGACGGCGGGAAAGAGAAGTAAAATACGGTAGTTTCCCGGCCAAAACGGGAGACTTGACAGCTATGGCTGTCTCTGGCCACGCCCCCTACAGTCGGTCCGGCCCCTGTTCGCGTGTTCGCGAAAACGACTTCATTTATTTTCTTATTGATTTATCGACAGACTTTTTAGACGTTATAATAACAACACTCTATTGATTACTGTCCATGATACAGAGACACATGTTCGAGAACTATTCTATCGAGAACTAATGACGACTCTTATTTTTCTCTTATTTTTCTCTTATTATTAAATTATTTTATTATTATTATTATTTTTATCTTTCTCGTTCCCGTAGATATATATTATTATACGGAGATTTACGGAGTCTTCAAAGACGGTCCGGCTCCAGGATCACTGTTGCTGTGGTGTAGATCAGCTGATCTGTAGTAGTCTTCTACGTACATCTTCTAGTAGACCTTCTGAGGGTACTTCACGCATTCTTGGTCCAGCTTAGCTTATTTCTTATTTCTCAGGTCAGCTGCTCTTGTATTCAGCCTACTAGTCTCTCTTGTATTCAGCCTACTAATATATATGGGGCTTGGTACCCAATCTCGGAATGTGGGGATGATGATATCTCCCCCCTGACCTGTCGTCCTGGCTCCCCCTTGTCGTAGCAATCGTGTTGTACCTCATCAATCTCTAGTTGTGATAGCAGTTGTTTCTGGCCACAACCGGGATTCGAACCCCGGTCTCCCGTGTGAAAGGCGGCGATCTTACCACTACACTATCCAGCAACTATATAATATAATATATATATATATATTATAAGGGAGATTTACGGGAAAATAATACGGGAGGACGGCGGGAAAGAGAAGTAAAATACGGTAGTTTCCCGGCCAAAACGGGAGGCTCCAGTATCCCTTACATTTTAAGACAGGAAATATAAAATAATATAAATTATATAAAATATAATATAAATATAAATATAAATATATAAAATATATAAAATATATTTTTGGCCACAACCGGGATTCGAACCCCGGTCTCCCGTGTGAAAGGCGGCGATCTTACCACTACACTATCCAGCAACTATATAATATAAGGGAGATTTACGGGAAAATACTAATACGGGAGGACGGCGGGAAAGAGAAGTAAAATACGGTAGTTTCCCGGCCAAAACGGGAGGCTCCAGTATCCCTTACATTTTAAGACAGGAAATATAAAATAATATAAATTATATAAAATATAATATAAATATAAATATAAATATATAAAATATATAAAATATATTTTTGGCCACAACCGGGATTCGAACCCCGGTCTCCCGTGTGAAAGGCGGCGATCTTACCACTACACTATCCAGCAACTATATAATATAAGGGAGATTTACGGGAAAATACTAATACGGGAGGACGGCGGGAAAGAGAAGTAAAATACGGTAGTTTCCCGGCCAAAACGGGAGACTTGACAGCTATGGCTGTCTCTGGCCACGCCCCCTACAGTCGGTCCGGCCCCTGTTCGCGTGTTCGCGAAAACGACTTCATTTATTTTCTTATTGATTTATCGACAGACTTTTTAGACGTTATAATAACAACACTCTATTGATCCCCCTCTTACTGTCCATGATACACAATGACGAGACACATGTTCACTAATGACGAGAACTATTCTATTTTTCATGCCGGGGGTCCTTCAAATCTTACATTTACAAATCTTGTTCTTGTTCTCTGCTTTCTCCTTTCTCGTTCCCGTAGATATATATTATTATACGGAGATTTACGGAGTCTTCAAAGACGGTCCGGCTCCAGCTCAAGGATCACTGTTGCTGTGGTGTAGATCAGCTGATCTGTAGTAGTCTTCTACGTACATCTTCTAGTAGACCTTCTGAGGGTACTTCACGCATTCTTGGTCGGAGGGTCCAGGTTTCCAGCTTAGCTTATTTCTTATTTCTCAGGTCAGCTGCTCTTGTTTGGGATGTGCTTGACCGGCGTATACGACAGCGTGTACCAGTTCCCACTAATATCCAACAACTTCGCACAGCCATTGAAGAGGAGTGGACCAACATTCCACAGGCCACAATTGACAATCTGATAAACTCTATGCGAAGAAGATGTGTTGCATTGCATGAGGCAAATGGTGGTCACACCAGATACTGACCGGTTCTGAGTCCCCAGACCCCCAATAAAGCAAAAAACTGCACATTCCAGGGTGGCCTTTTATTGTGGGCAGTATAAGGTACACCTGTGCACTACCCATGATGTCAGATCAGCATCTTGATGTGGCACACCTGTGAGGTGGGATGGATTATCTCAGCAAAGCAGAAGTGCTCACTATCACACATTTAGACTGATTTGTGAGAAATGTTTGAGAGAAATGGTAATATTGTGTATCTGGAATGAATTGTAGGTCTTTAAGTCCATCTCATGAAAAATGGGAGCAGAAACAAGAGTGTTGCGTTTATATTTTTGTTCAGTATAGAATAAGCCCAGATTTATGTTTATTCAGTGGAGATAAGTACAACCTCTAAAGATAGGCCTACACCCGTTTTGGCAGTGTCTCCGGATCCCATGACAAATAATGCCTTCAGTACATCCTCCTCAACCCACACTGAAAGCAGAAGTGCTATGGGCTTTGCAAACGGTTTGCCGACATCACTCCTATACGTCCAATGATGACATTCACACCGTCTCCAGGGTGATGTTCCCTGACTCGCAGGGTCACTTGTGGTAAAGATAAAACCGCTTTTCTTGCGCGATTTGGACTCGCTCCATATATTAAAAGGGAGCTTCGTTGTCATGTTTGACGTAAGTATGAACAGGACCATCAAAAGAAAACAACTGGATGTGCATGTCAGGTATTGGGTGAATTATGAGAATGGCTCTCGAGTGCAGTCCTGGTTCTGGGATCACAGTACATGAGCCACTCCACCGCTGAAGACTTACTGGAGAAGTTTAAGGTAAGCCATTCAATAACATTTAAACTCATTAACGAACCCATGATTTTTAAATATCCATGGTTTATCTTTACATGTGTTTAAATGGGAGAACCATATTTATTGGTAAGCATATTTTAAAGATTTTATTGCTGCTTCATGGCTTTTGCTGCAAAAAAAATAGTTCATTGAGGAAATAGAATGTTTAAGTGTTGTGTAGCAACATGTACAGCTGTTGTACAGGCAAAAACTCTGGCTCAGTCCAAAGGAGGTGGATATAGGAATGGCTGTCATCAAGGTGGGACTTCTGTGAATTCACTGGTATCTTTACATACAAATGTATCAAACAATTGTGAAGTAAAAAATATGTGAATAACATGGAGTTTGAGCTGGTTTGATATGTACAGCTGAGGTAGTGTTAACCTTGGGCTGAGTGTGCAGAAAGATTCTGGAAATTTGACAAACCATCTTTTTGTCAGAGACAGTCAGGAGCCAAAGGCAGTGGAAGTGACCTTGGTGTCCTTCAGATTAAAAAAAATTGCCAGATTGTGCTCTCAAAAATGTGCAAAAAGGCCTTGGATAAATGCCCTCTGAAGTACTCGATTGTACATGAGATGACGTGCTTGGACCCAAACAAAATGCACACCAGCCAGATAACTGCCAGCAGAAAAGGAGAAATCTCATGCAGAAGTTTGCGCAGGAGAATCGGTTGGCAGGCAGGATATCTGCTGGTAAATCATAGGATAAGAATAGGATAGTTCAGAATATTATTTTTAAATTATGCTTTTCTTTTTTCACATCTAACTGAATCAGGGACGGATTACAAACCGGGTTAGCGGGGCCGCTGCCCAGGGGCCCTTGGGGTGCAGGGGGCCCGTGGGCCCCAAGCCCAAAACAATTTGCAACGCTTATCAGCAATGTATTTTCGTTTGTCTATTTTAGAGGGCCTACATTCTTTGATCCTCTGCCTACAAGGTCCCCTGACCCTATAGGGAGGGTGTTTGGCTGCCAAGGGCCCTTGACTTGTGGTGGTTGTGGTGGTGGTGCAGGTGGTGGTGGTGGGGGGGGGCCTCGCGAACGTTTTACCCAGGGGCCCACACAACCCATAATCCGTCCCTGAACTGAATAGTGTTAACACGTAGATTTTAGCAGTATTTAGAAGACCGACTCTTGGTGTTTGAAAAGAAGCATCAGCCCAGTTATATTTTCTTTGATGAGCCTAGAGATATCTCAAGATTAAATTAAAATGATTGCACATTTATGGTATCATAGGAAAATTGGGTTATAAATCACTTTCCTATTCTACATGTGATTCTGTGTATTGACATTGTTGATCTGCATCTAATCTACTGTAATTAATGTAATTACAGGTGATGCAATATCCCAGCAGTCTGATAATCACCTGCACAATGAGGCAAAAGGCTTGGATTTTATATCCTTCATTCCTTCAGCACCATCCAAAGTTGATGTCTTTTTACATCAAAAAGTTAGTGGGCCTTATCCTGACCTCTGGATGTTCTGCAAGAACTTGCTGCTGCTGTCCTATGGGCAAGCCGAAGTGGAACGAATAGAGGTGGAGACCTGCAACTTATCAGAGGAAACAGTTGTTGCACAGAGGCTTATATGCGACCATGTCAGAGTGTGTGGGGGAGCAACCAAAGCGCCTCTGACCAAAGGTGAAAGATGAGCGAAAAGCAAAAAAGAAAACTTGAGGAACTCAAGAGGAAGAGAGTCTCACTGGAAAGTGTATGTGAGAGTTTACAAAAGGATGCTGAGCACATGGCAGAGGAAGCAGAGAGTGCTGCTGGAACCAAAAGGGCAACATTACTTACCAAGTCCAATACTCTGAGCCGACGAGCGAAGGAGGAGAAAGAGCAGTTGGTGGTCTTAAATGCAGATACTGAAGAATAGGCTACTGAACTGTGACTCCTAACACATCAAGAGTGAATCGGTGGAAACAAAAATATTTAGGTTCTTTGCATTTTTGGAGTATTTTACTTTCTGTGCCTGTTTGTACATTGTTCACAGCCATAATACTTTATAATTACAAGGTAGTTTTATGTTAGAGCTCTTGCTCCAATAAATATGTGCCTTGTAATTAACTAAATTCTAGGCTATTCAGTTTTTTTTGCCCTCGTGATGGTCGTGGGTTGTGAAAAAAGCCTTCTTCTTAGGGGTACCGCTGGGGCCAGCCGGGCGTATGTCGTGGCTTCAGTGAGTACTTATGTTTGTCATGCTGCCTGTGTACTTTATAGCGGCACAACATATTTCTGCAAATTGCATGCGTCAAATTGTCTGTCTCTCTTAAAAAATATGAAGTGTCACCAAAATTTTAAACGGGGAATCAATCTCAATGAAAAATATTCGTCAAGTAACGTTTCTAAAATAATATAGACATACTAATAATTATATATTAATAAATCGGATGAACGATGCATCCCAAATTGTATCCGCTGCGCACTTCTTAATCAGGGCAATCGCATCGTGGAGGTTTCTGCAGACGCCCAAAAAGACTTACTTAAGAAAACTGTTGCATGATAATTTGTACCATTTTCAAGGGTGGGGGGCGTGCAGTAGATGCCCCCTTTATTTTTGTGCTTCTGCCGTTCAAACCGAGCAGCACTGAGTTTGTCATGGCACCTGACGCCAAATCTACTGCTTAGCTGCTACAGACAGAACTATCTTCAAATCACCACTAGGGGGTGTCAATGCTGCAGCTTCGTTCTATGGTTGATCTTTTTCAAAGACAGTTTTTTTTCTCTCTCTCCACATAATCAACTTAACTGATTAGCGTGCTTTCATAGTAATGGTTTTTAATCCGTGTTAATCTTCTGAACAATGACTAGTAAAGGTTCTATGAGGTTGTCCTACTTACTATGGATTTTAAGTTTTTTATCAAGGTGTTAAAACGTACCACAGTTGCCAGTCCTGTGTTTTATGTCTAGCAATTTGTACAGTTTCTTCAGTATAAACACATGCCATGATCTGTGAGAATCTCCTCCAGAACTCTGCATTTCCTCAAGATCTTTTTGTAATATTGCATCATGGCACTGCTCAGAACAACACAGATGGTGCATAACAACACAAGGGAGTACAAGACAACATGGTGCAGAAACAGTGCGATACAAAGCAGGACAAAACTGGATGATACGTGGTCAGTGGTGGATAAAGTGCAGTAACAGCTGTACAGTGCAGCTGCCGTGGAAATGACTGTTACAGGGGATGCAAAAGCTGCAGGTTTGAATTGTTTGGCGAATGAAGCTGTTCATGAATCTGCTAGTCAGTGTTTGTGGATGGTGGTCAGAGTCCTGGATTATAGACTGAACCTTGTTACTGTGGCAGTTAAAGTACAGCTGGTCAATGGAGGGCAGTTCAGTGCGAATGATGTTCTTAACAGACTTCGCAATGTACTGCCTTCCTGTCATGTGGCTCCACCATACCATAGTACTACTGTAAGAACTAGGGATGTAACGATACATTCAACTCACCATTTGATACGATTCACGATTCTGAGTTCACGATACAATTTTCTCATTTTTTGCAGAATGAGCTGCAGACAAATATATTCAAAAATATTCTTATATTTATCTTTCTGAACTGTTGACACTGTTGTGAACAGTGCAACTGAATTTGAATAAAATACTGTTGAAAAAAATCCCAAATCAAAATAAGTAAATAAAAAAAAATAAATCAAATAAATAAGCTAAGGTTTGCATGTGCAGCTTTTTAGCGTGCTTTGCCCTTTTAATAATCTTCACTCAGCTCACGGTGGTGCCAGTGGACCTGTTTGTGTATGTTATCAGTCTATTACAATGTTTGCATGCAGTTTATGTCTTGTCTGTGCTTTTCTCGCTGTTTCCTCCTCGTTTGTGATTACCGGAAAGCTAATATGCTGCCACACCGCCAATTGAAGATCGGGCGGTGCGTCCATCCATCCATTTTCTGAAACCACTTAATCCCAACTGAGATCGCGGGGGAGACCGGAGCCTATCCCGGGAACAAGGGGCGCAGACAGGAACCAAGCCCAGGCAGTCACCTACACACCGCAGGTCGCACACACTCACACAACTACAGGGCCAATTTAGACTCACCAGTCAACCTATCCTGCATGCTTTTGGACCGTGGGAGGAACCTGGAGTCCCCGGCGAAAACGGGGAGAGCATGCGAACTCCACACAGAAAGGGCCCTGGACCGAAGCCAGCACTAACCACTGTGCCGTCCTCAGTTTCAAATTCATTCATCATCTCGCGTTCGCTCAAAACCAAAAACTGACGTACGATGTCGACGTGATACGCAGTGACATCTGACGTCAAACTCACATTGTGAAATCAAATGTAATATTACACCAGTTTTTCTGTTAAAGTACTGTGAAGTACTCCTACAATAGTGATTCATTTTCCACATCAGCCGGTTTAAATCTTCATGCATTTGCACCGATTTTTAACTGATTTGTGATTCATCATTACATGCCAGGGCCAGCAGCTCTGCATGGCTCGACCCTCATAAACATTCTCCACACATGCTGTTCAGGCAGTGGCCACAGAAATTCCCCCAGTGAACTTTATGCTTTCTGTCGGAGAGTATGCTGTGTTCTGGCCTTAAACCCTGCATACTACTTTGCAGACTTTGATCCTCTTAACAACAATTGGCATTTCTGGTGGCTGAATATCCATCCATCCGTCATCCAACTGCATGCTTAAAAGCTGTGAATAATAGTAATAATTCTTAAAATTGCAACTATCTAGAATTTCAGCCTAGTTACTCAGCTAAATTACTATTTAAACCTAGAATAATTTCTATAAGGGGCGGCATGGTGGTGCAGTGGTTAGCACTGTCGCCTCACACCTCTGGGACCCGGGTTCGTGTCTCCGCCTGGGTCACATGTGTGTGGAGTTTGCATGTTCTCCCCATGTCGTTGTGGGGTTTCCTCTGGGTACTCCGGTTTCCCCCCACAGTCCAAAAACATGCTGGGGCTAATTGGAGTTGCTGAATTGCCCGTAGGTGTGTGTGTGTGAGTGGATGGTGTGTGAGTGTGCCCTGCGATGGGCTGGCCCCCCATCCTGGGTTGTTCCCTGCCTCGTGCCCATTGATTCTGGGATAGGCTCCGGACCCCCCGCGACCCAATAGGATAAGCGGTTTGGAAAATGGATGGATGGATAATTTCTATATGTGTGATAGAATCAAAAAATATTTTGTTTTACATATAAATCTTCACAAGGTGTATTACACATGGTATTCCCCAGACACCGCCACCCCAACAGATGCTTTGTTTGTTAAGACAATAGCTCAGAAAGTGGTTGATCGATCTTTTGCAGCTTTTACCAAGGTTTGTACAAGCCAAAATTAAATTTTGAAACGGATCCCTGCCACACCCTGCCCTCCTGAACCTCCCGTTTCCTCCCTAGTGTGGTATAACGTGCCATGCCTGTTCCGCGTTTGTTTTACCTCTCCTTCCTGCCCTTGTGTTACTCATTTCAGGTGCCTCTAGTTTGCTCCCTGCTTAGCCTTGTATAAATGTGCTTCTCAGTCCTGCCTTTAATGTTGCTGCTGCTGTTTGCCTGTGTGTTCTTCCCTGCTTATGATTCCCCCGTGATCCAGTTGTGATCCAGTTGTCTTCATATCATGTATTCACATTCCTCAGCTGAGAGTGAACAAAGTTCTGTGGAAAGTATCTGACTACAGATAGACTTTCACCCAGTTCTCTGCGGGAGCTCTGATTACAGAGTGACTCCCCGACTACTTCTGAAGCCCTTCCTTAAGTATCCAGACCAGGTGATGGCATGTTTCTGAAGACTGACTAATTTCGGTCAATGGTTAATTTTAGGGGCATTGCTGACCTTGGTTCTCAAGTCCCCAGCCAATCAGATCACTTTAGGGGGTGGTTGTAATTCCCTTGTTCTACCATGAGAGAATCTCTCTCAGTTTGGTGGGTTGAGCCGAAGTTTCTGTATTTCTCTTAGGAAAAGCTATACTGCCTTAAATCTGAGAGTATAATACTCCTCGTCTCATGCCTATTCAAACGAGACCAAACATGCGTGTATTTGTCCCTAACATCTATGTGTGCTGAGTTATCCTGTTTATAGTGGAAAAGGTGTCTGTGTCTGGAGGCTGACAGCTGTTGTTGCTGTGGATTGATTGTGGAACTCTGGTCACTCCGGGGGTGAAAGGTCTTGCTTTTTCTGTGCTGCTCCAGTTATTCCTATCCAGTCTCTCAGGAGCCGGCAGGCCTTTGCCTTCCTTAAAAGGGGTGGTTTGACGAGTTGAGTCCAGTCTTGCCTGGGCCAGCGGAGCTCTGAAATAGACTGATGCAGGCTGATCAGAGTTGGGGCCTGCAGGACCTATAAGTTTTATGTCCTTACAGAATGTAAGTGGCATCATACTAAACTAGTGGTGTTCGAACTAGCATGGAAAGAGGCTATGGGTAGCTACAAAAAGGCTCTTAGTGCCGCCAAATCATCTAGTATCTATCAGAACTAATTGAAATAAACAAAAATAATCCTAGATTCCTATTTACTATGGTGTCCAAGCTGACTAATAACCAGACCACTGGTTATTTTCCAGTGACGACTTTATGAAACTTTTTGACCAAAAATATGCTCAATTAAACAGAACATTTTGAATATTGAATATTGGTTAACCAGTCAGAACTGATGTACTTAATTTTATCTTCAAATTCATCTACTTGTATGCTAGAACCTGTTCCATCAAAATTATTCAGCGATGCTCCCAGCATTGATTGAACCGCTACTAGCAATAGTTAAACTAAAACATATAATCATATTACCCCAATTTTATCTTCACTGCACTGGCTGCCAGTTAGATTTCGTGTTGACTACAAAACACTGCTCTTAACCTATAAAGCTGTAAATGGTCTTGCACCGCAGTATGTGAGTGACCTCATTTGCGTTCCGAATCATACACTTAGATGACGAGATGGAGGTATTCTATCCGTACCCAGAATAAAGAACATTACCTTTGGGGGAAGAGCATTTGCTCATAAAGCACCACAGCTATGGAATAAACTTCCTATTAGTGTTCGGAACTCAGACACAATCTCTGCTTTTAAGTCAAGGCTTAAGATGTACCTCTTTCGCCAGTCTTTTGGATAGTTAAATCTTCTTTTCTAAGGTGAATGGGAAATCTGGAGGTTCATAGTTATTTGAGATTGAAGGGGAAAGGGGGGATTGGTGCTGTCGTCCTGCCACTCTCGCCGATCACTTAAGCTGTGGATGGGAGGTGGCTTGACGCCAAAACCTCTGTAAACCCTCATGCCTGTGCTTCCTTCCAGGTCACTCTTTTAGGCAGGCTGTCATAGTTGCTTTAGTCCTGCCGGTTAGGTGTAGGGCAATAACTCTTCTCCATCTTCTCTTTTTCGAGCTGATACCGAGCCGACTACACCGTGTGAACCCGCACCTGGACTCCTGGATATAACTACATGAAACCAACTGGGACTTTATAACTATATGAACTCTAATGAATGTCAATGTAAATGCAGTTTCATGCTCCTTGGTCGCCCAGAGGAGGATGGGGTCCCCTTCTGAGTCTAGGTTCCACTCAAGGTTTCTTCCTGCTAGAGGGAGTTTCCTTGCCACTGTCGCCTCAGGCTTTTAAATATAAATATAAATATATAAAATATATAAAATATATTTTTGGCCACAACCGGGATTCGAACCCCGGTCTCCCGTGTGAAAGGCGGCGATCTTACCACTACACTATCCAGCAACTATATAATATAAGGGAGATTTACGGGAAAATACTAATACGGGAGGACGGCGGGAAAGAGAAGTAAAATACGGTAGTTTCCCGGCCAAAACGGGAGACTTGACAGCTATGGCTGTCTCTGGCCACGCCCCCTACAGTCGGTCCGGCCCCTGTTCGCGTGTTCGCGAAAACGACTTCATTTATTTTCTTATTGATTTATCGACAGACTTTTTAGACGTTATAATAACAACACTCTATTGATCCCCCTCTTACTGTCCATGATACACAATGACGAGACACATGTTCACTAATGACGAGAACTATTCTATTTTTCATGCCGGGGGTCCTTCAAATCTTACATTTACAAATCTTGTTCTTGTTCTCTGCTTTCTCCTTTCTCGTTCCCGTAGATATATATTATTATACGGAGATTTACGGAGTCTTCAAAGACGGTCCGGCTCCAGCTCAAGGATCACTGTTGCTGTGGTGTAGATCAGCTGATCTGTAGTAGTCTTCTACGTACATCTTCTAGTAGACCTTCTGAGGGTACTTCACGCATTCTTGGTCGGAGGGTCCAGGTTTCCAGCTTAGCTTATTTCTTATTTCTCAGGTCAGCTGCTCTTGTTTGGGATGTGCTTGACCGGCGTATACGACAGCGTGTACCAGTTCCCACTAATATCCAACAACTTCGCACAGCCATTGAAGAGGAGTGGACCAACATTCCACAGGCCACAATTGACAATCTGATAAACTCTATGCGAAGAAGATGTGTTGCATTGCATGAGGCAAATGGTGGTCACACCAGATACTGACCGGTTCTGAGTCCCCAGACCCCCAATAAAGCAAAAAACTGCACATTCCAGGGTGGCCTTTTATTGTGGGCAGTATAAGGTACACCTGTGCACTACCCATGATGTCAGATCAGCATCTTGATGTGGCACACCTGTGAGGTGGGATGGATTATCTCAGCAAAGCAGAAGTGCTCACTATCACACATTTAGACTGATTTGTGAGAAATGTTTGAGAGAAATGGTAATATTGTGTATCTGGAATGAATTGTAGGTCTTTAAGTCCATCTCATGAAAAATGGGAGCAGAAACAAGAGTGTTGCGTTTATATTTTTGTTCAGTATAGAATAAGCCCAGATTTATGTTTATTCAGTGGAGATAAGTACAACCTCTAAAGATAGGCCTACACCCGTTTTGGCAGTGTCTCCGGATCCCATGACAAATAATGCCTTCAGTACATCCTCCTCAACCCACACTGAAAGCAGAAGTGCTATGGGCTTTGCAAACGGTTTGCCGACATCACTCCTATACGTCCAATGATGACATTCACACCGTCTCCAGGGTGATGTTCCCTGACTCGCAGGGTCACTTGTGGTAAAGATAAAACCGCTTTTCTTGCGCGATTTGGACTCGCTCCATATATTAAAAGGGAGCTTCGTTGTCATGTTTGACGTAAGTATGAACAGGACCATCAAAAGAAAACAACTGGATGTGCATGTCAGGTATTGGGTGAATTATGAGAATGGCTCTCGAGTGCAGTCCTGGTTCTGGGATCACAGTACATGAGCCACTCCACCGCTGAAGACTTACTGGAGAAGTTTAAGGTAAGCCATTCAATAACATTTAAACTCATTAACGAACCCATGATTTTTAAATATCCATGGTTTATCTTTACATGTGTTTAAATGGGAGAACCATATTTATTGGTAAGCATATTTTAAAGATTTTATTGCTGCTTCATGGCTTTTGCTGCAAAAAAAATAGTTCATTGAGGAAATAGAATGTTTAAGTGTTGTGTAGCAACATGTACAGCTGTTGTACAGGCAAAAACTCTGGCTCAGTCCAAAGGAGGTGGATATAGGAATGGCTGTCATCAAGGTGGGACTTCTGTGAATTCACTGGTATCTTTACATACAAATGTATCAAACAATTGTGAAGTAAAAAATATGTGAATAACATGGAGTTTGAGCTGGTTTGATATGTACAGCTGAGGTAGTGTTAACCTTGGGCTGAGTGTGCAGAAAGATTCTGGAAATTTGACAAACCATCTTTTTGTCAGAGACAGTCAGGAGCCAAAGGCAGTGGAAGTGACCTTGGTGTCCTTCAGATTAAAAAAAATTGCCAGATTGTGCTCTCAAAAATGTGCAAAAAGGCCTTGGATAAATGCCCTCTGAAGTACTCGATTGTACATGAGATGACGTGCTTGGACCCAAACAAAATGCACACCAGCCAGATAACTGCCAGCAGAAAAGGAGAAATCTCATGCAGAAGTTTGCGCAGGAGAATCGGTTGGCAGGCAGGATATCTGCTGGTAAATCATAGGATAAGAATAGGATAGTTCAGAATATTATTTTTAAATTATGCTTTTCTTTTTTCACATCTAACTGAATCAGGGACGGATTACAAACCGGGTTAGCGGGGCCGCTGCCCAGGGGCCCTTGGGGTGCAGGGGGCCCGTGGGCCCCAAGCCCAAAACAATTTGCAACGCTTATCAGCAATGTATTTTCGTTTGTCTATTTTAGAGGGCCTACATTCTTTGATCCTCTGCCTACAAGGTCCCCTGACCCTATAGGGAGGGTGTTTGGCTGCCAAGGGCCCTTGACTTGTGGTGGTTGTGGTGGTGGTGCAGGTGGTGGTGGTGGGGGGGGGCCTCGCGAACGTTTTACCCAGGGGCCCACACAACCCATAATCCGTCCCTGAACTGAATAGTGTTAACACGTAGATTTTAGCAGTATTTAGAAGACCGACTCTTGGTGTTTGAAAAGAAGCATCAGCCCAGTTATATTTTCTTTGATGAGCCTAGAGATATCTCAAGATTAAATTAAAATGATTGCACATTTATGGTATCATAGGAAAATTGGGTTATAAATCACTTTCCTATTCTACATGTGATTCTGTGTATTGACATTGTTGATCTGCATCTAATCTACTGTAATTAATGTAATTACAGGTGATGCAATATCCCAGCAGTCTGATAATCACCTGCACAATGAGGCAAAAGGCTTGGATTTTATATCCTTCATTCCTTCAGCACCATCCAAAGTTGATGTCTTTTTACATCAAAAAGTTAGTGGGCCTTATCCTGACCTCTGGATGTTCTGCAAGAACTTGCTGCTGCTGTCCTATGGGCAAGCCGAAGTGGAACGAATAGAGGTGGAGACCTGCAACTTATCAGAGGAAACAGTTGTTGCACAGAGGCTTATATGCGACCATGTCAGAGTGTGTGGGGGAGCAACCAAAGCGCCTCTGACCAAAGGTGAAAGATGAGCGAAAAGCAAAAAAGAAAACTTGAGGAACTCAAGAGGAAGAGAGTCTCACTGGAAAGTGTATGTGAGAGTTTACAAAAGGATGCTGAGCACATGGCAGAGGAAGCAGAGAGTGCTGCTGGAACCAAAAGGGCAACATTACTTACCAAGTCCAATACTCTGAGCCGACGAGCGAAGGAGGAGAAAGAGCAGTTGGTGGTCTTAAATGCAGATACTGAAGAATAGGCTACTGAACTGTGACTCCTAACACATCAAGAGTGAATCGGTGGAAACAAAAATATTTAGGTTCTTTGCATTTTTGGAGTATTTTACTTTCTGTGCCTGTTTGTACATTGTTCACAGCCATAATACTTTATAATTACAAGGTAGTTTTATGTTAGAGCTCTTGCTCCAATAAATATGTGCCTTGTAATTAACTAAATTCTAGGCTATTCAGTTTTTTTTGCCCTCGTGATGGTCGTGGGTTGTGAAAAAAGCCTTCTTCTTAGGGGTACCGCTGGGGCCAGCCGGGCGTATGTCGTGGCTTCAGTGAGTACTTATGTTTGTCATGCTGCCTGTGTACTTTATAGCGGCACAACATATTTCTGCAAATTGCATGCGTCAAATTGTCTGTCTCTCTTAAAAAATATGAAGTGTCACCAAAATTTTAAACGGGGAATCAATCTCAATGAAAAATATTCGTCAAGTAACGTTTCTAAAATAATATAGACATACTAATAATTATATATTAATAAATCGGATGAACGATGCATCCCAAATTGTATCCGCTGCGCACTTCTTAATCAGGGCAATCGCATCGTGGAGGTTTCTGCAGACGCCCAAAAAGACTTACTTAAGAAAACTGTTGCATGATAATTTGTACCATTTTCAAGGGTGGGGGGCGTGCAGTAGATGCCCCCTTTATTTTTGTGCTTCTGCCGTTCAAACCGAGCAGCACTGAGTTTGTCATGGCACCTGACGCCAAATCTACTGCTTAGCTGCTACAGACAGAACTATCTTCAAATCACCACTAGGGGGTGTCAATGCTGCAGCTTCGTTCTATGGTTGATCTTTTTCAAAGACAGTTTTTTTTCTCTCTCTCCACATAATCAACTTAACTGATTAGCGTGCTTTCATAGTAATGGTTTTTAATCCGTGTTAATCTTCTGAACAATGACTAGTAAAGGTTCTATGAGGTTGTCCTACTTACTATGGATTTTAAGTTTTTTATCAAGGTGTTAAAACGTACCACAGTTGCCAGTCCTGTGTTTTATGTCTAGCAATTTGTACAGTTTCTTCAGTATAAACACATGCCATGATCTGTGAGAATCTCCTCCAGAACTCTGCATTTCCTCAAGATCTTTTTGTAATATTGCATCATGGCACTGCTCAGAACAACACAGATGGTGCATAACAACACAAGGGAGTACAAGACAACATGGTGCAGAAACAGTGCGATACAAAGCAGGACAAAACTGGATGATACGTGGTCAGTGGTGGATAAAGTGCAGTAACAGCTGTACAGTGCAGCTGCCGTGGAAATGACTGTTACAGGGGATGCAAAAGCTGCAGGTTTGAATTGTTTGGCGAATGAAGCTGTTCATGAATCTGCTAGTCAGTGTTTGTGGATGGTGGTCAGAGTCCTGGATTATAGACTGAACCTTGTTACTGTGGCAGTTAAAGTACAGCTGGTCAATGGAGGGCAGTTCAGTGCGAATGATGTTCTTAACAGACTTCGCAATGTACTGCCTTCCTGTCATGTGGCTCCACCATACCATAGTACTACTGTAAGAACTAGGGATGTAACGATACATTCAACTCACCATTTGATACGATTCACGATTCTGAGTTCACGATACAATTTTCTCATTTTTTGCAGAATGAGCTGCAGACAAATATATTCAAAAATATTCTTATATTTATCTTTCTGAACTGTTGACACTGTTGTGAACAGTGCAACTGAATTTGAATAAAATACTGTTGAAAAAAATCCCAAATCAAAATAAGTAAATAAAAAAAAATAAATCAAATAAATAAGCTAAGGTTTGCATGTGCAGCTTT
Source organism: Brienomyrus brachyistius (assembly GCF_023856365.1). Lineage (NCBI taxonomy): Eukaryota > Metazoa > Chordata > Actinopteri > Osteoglossiformes > Mormyridae > Brienomyrus > Brienomyrus brachyistius. The sequence goes on from NW_026042453.1 coordinate 231,452, forward strand.
TTAGCGTGCTTTGCCCTTTTAATAATCTTCACTCAGCTCACGGTGGTGCCAGTGGACCTGTTTGTGTATGTTATCAGTCTATTACAATGTTTGCATGCAGTTTATGTCTTGTCTGTGCTTTTCTCGCTGTTTCCTCCTCGTTTGTGATTACCGGAAAGCTAATATGCTGCCACACCGCCAATTGAAGATCGGGCGGTGCGTCCATCCATCCATTTTCTGAAACCACTTAATCCCAACTGAGATCGCGGGGGAGACCGGAGCCTATCCCGGGAACAAGGGGCGCAGACAGGAACCAAGCCCAGGCAGTCACCTACACACCGCAGGTCGCACACACTCACACAACTACAGGGCCAATTTAGACTCACCAGTCAACCTATCCTGCATGCTTTTGGACCGTGGGAGGAACCTGGAGTCCCCGGCGAAAACGGGGAGAGCATGCGAACTCCACACAGAAAGGGCCCTGGACCGAAGCCAGCACTAACCACTGTGCCGTCCTCAGTTTCAAATTCATTCATCATCTCGCGTTCGCTCAAAACCAAAAACTGACGTACGATGTCGACGTGATACGCAGTGACATCTGACGTCAAACTCACATTGTGAAATCAAATGTAATATTACACCAGTTTTTCTGTTAAAGTACTGTGAAGTACTCCTACAATAGTGATTCATTTTCCACATCAGCCGGTTTAAATCTTCATGCATTTGCACCGATTTTTAACTGATTTGTGATTCATCATTACATGCCAGGGCCAGCAGCTCTGCATGGCTCGACCCTCATAAACATTCTCCACACATGCTGTTCAGGCAGTGGCCACAGAAATTCCCCCAGTGAACTTTATGCTTTCTGTCGGAGAGTATGCTGTGTTCTGGCCTTAAACCCTGCATACTACTTTGCAGACTTTGATCCTCTTAACAACAATTGGCATTTCTGGTGGCTGAATATCCATCCATCCGTCATCCAACTGCATGCTTAAAAGCTGTGAATAATAGTAATAATTCTTAAAATTGCAACTATCTAGAATTTCAGCCTAGTTACTCAGCTAAATTACTATTTAAACCTAGAATAATTTCTATAAGGGGCGGCATGGTGGTGCAGTGGTTAGCACTGTCGCCTCACACCTCTGGGACCCGGGTTCGTGTCTCCGCCTGGGTCACATGTGTGTGGAGTTTGCATGTTCTCCCCATGTCGTTGTGGGGTTTCCTCTGGGTACTCCGGTTTCCCCCCACAGTCCAAAAACATGCTGGGGCTAATTGGAGTTGCTGAATTGCCCATAGGTGTGTGTGTGTGAGTGGATGGTGTGTGAGTGTGCCCTGCGATGGGCTGGCCCCCCATCCTGGGTTGTTCCCTGCCTCGTGCCCATTGATTCTGGGATAGGCTCCGGACCCCCCGCGACCCAATAGGATAAGCGGTTTGGAAAATGGATGGATGGATAATTTCTATATGTGTGATAGAATCAAAAAATATTTTGTTTTACATATAAATCTTCACAAGGTGTATTACACATGGTATTCCCCAGACACCGCCACCCCAACAGATGCTTTGTTTGTTAAGACAATAGCTCAGAAAGTGGTTGATCGATCTTTTGCAGCTTTTACCAAGGTTTGTACAAGCCAAAATTAAATTTTGAAACGGATCCCTGCCACACCCTGCCCTCCTGAACCTCCCGTTTCCTCCCTAGTGTGGTATAACGTGCCATGCCTGTTCCGCGTTTGTTTTACCTCTCCTTCCTGCCCTTGTGTTACTCATTTCAGGTGCCTCTAGTTTGCTCCCTGCTTAGCCTTGTATAAATGTGCTTCTCAGTCCTGCCTTTAATGTTGCTGCTGCTGTTTGCCTGTGTGTTCTTCCCTGCTTATGATTCCCCCGTGATCCAGTTGTGATCCAGTTGTCTTCATATCATGTATTCACATTCCTCAGCTGAGAGTGAACAAAGTTCTGTGGAAAGTATCTGACTACAGATAGACTTTCACCCAGTTCTCTGCGGGAGCTCTGATTACAGAGTGACTCCCCGACTACTTCTGAAGCCCTTCCTTAAGTATCCAGACCAGGTGATGGCATGTTTCTGAAGACTGACTAATTTCGGTCAATGGTTAATTTTAGGGGCATTGCTGACCTTGGTTCTCAAGTCCCCAGCCAATCAGATCACTTTAGGGGGTGGTTGTAATTCCCTTGTTCTACCATGAGAGAATCTCTCTCAGTTTGGTGGGTTGAGCCGAAGTTTCTGTATTTCTCTTAGGAAAAGCTATACTGCCTTAAATCTGAGAGTATAATACTCCTCGTCTCATGCCTATTCAAACGAGACCAAACATGCGTGTATTTGTCCCTAACATCTATGTGTGCTGAGTTATCCTGTTTATAGTGGAAAAGGTGTCTGTGTCTGGAGGCTGACAGCTGTTGTTGCTGTGGATTGATTGTGGAACTCTGGTCACTCCGGGGGTGAAAGGTCTTGCTTTTTCTGTGCTGCTCCAGTTATTCCTATCCAGTCTCTCAGGAGCCGGCAGGCCTTTGCCTTCCTTAAAAGGGGTGGTTTGACGAGTTGAGTCCAGTCTTGCCTGGGCCAGCGGAGCTCTGAAATAGACTGATGCAGGCTGATCAGAGTTGGGGCCTGCAGGACCTATAAGTTTTATGTCCTTACAGAATGTAAGTGGCATCATACTAAACTAGTGGTGTTCGAACTAGCATGGAAAGAGGCTATGGGTAGCTACAAAAAGGCTCTTAGTGCCGCCAAATCATCTAGTATCTATCAGAACTAATTGAAATAAACAAAAATAATCCTAGATTCCTATTTACTATGGTGTCCAAGCTGACTAATAACCAGACCACTGGTTATTTTCCAGTGACGACTTTATGAAACTTTTTGACCAAAAATATGCTCAATTAAACAGAACATTTTGAATATTGAATATTGGTTAACCAGTCAGAACTGATGTACTTAATTTTATCTTCAAATTCATCTACTTGTATGCTAGAACCTGTTCCATCAAAATTATTCAGCGATGCTCCCAGCATTGATTGAACCGCTACTAGCAATAGTTAAACTAAAACATATAATCATATTACCCCAATTTTATCTTCACTGCACTGGCTGCCAGTTAGATTTCGTGTTGACTACAAAACACTGCTCTTAACCTATAAAGCTGTAAATGGTCTTGCACCGCAGTATGTGAGTGACCTCATTTGCGTTCCGAATCATACACTTAGATGACGAGATGGAGGTATTCTATCCGTACCCAGAATAAAGAACATTACCTTTGGGGGAAGAGCATTTGCTCATAAAGCACCACAGCTATGGAATAAACTTCCTATTAGTGTTCGGAACTCAGACACAATCTCTGCTTTTAAGTCAAGGCTTAAGATGTACCTCTTTCGCCAGTCTTTTGGATAGTTAAATCTTCTTTTCTAAGGTGAATGGGAAATCTGGAGGTTCATAGTTATTTGAGATTGAAGGGGAAAGGGGGGATTGGTGCTGTCGTCCTGCCACTCTCGCCGATCACTTAAGCTGTGGATGGGAGGTGGCTTGACGCCAAAACCTCTGTAAACCCTCATGCCTGTGCTTCCTTCCAGGTCACTCTTTTAGGCAGGCTGTCATAGTTGCTTTAGTCCTGCCGGTTAGGTGTAGGGCAATAACTCTTCTCCATCTTCTCTTTTTCGAGCTGATACCGAGCCGACTACACCGTGTGAACCCGCACCTGGACTCCTGGATATAACTACATGAAACCAACTGGGACTTTATAACTATATGAACTCTAATGAATGTCAATGTAAATGCAGTTTCATGCTCCTTGGTCGCCCAGAGGAGGATGGGGTCCCCTTCTGAGTCTAGGTTCCACTCAAGGTTTCTTCCTGCTAGAGGGAGTTTCCTTGCCACTGTCGCCTCAGGCTTTTAAATATAAATATAAATATATAAAATATATAAAATATATTTTTGGCCACAACCGGGATTCGAACCCCGGTCTCCCGTGTGAAAGGCGGCGATCTTACCACTACACTATCCAGCAACTATATAATATAAGGGAGATTTACGGGAAAATACTAATACGGGAGGACGGCGGGAAAGAGAAGTAAAATACGGTAGTTTCCCGGCCAAAACGGGAGGCTCCAGTATCCCTTACATTTTAAGACAGGAAATATAAAATAATATAAATTATATAAAATATAATATAAATATAAATATAAATATATAAAATATATAAAATATATTTTTGGCCACAACCGGGATTCGAACCCCGGTCTCCCGTGTGAAAGGCGGCGATCTTACCACTACACTATCCAGCAACTATATAATATAAGGGAGATTTACGGGAAAATACTAATACGGGAGGACGGCGGGAAAGAGAAGTAAAATACGGTAGTTTCCCGGCCAAAACGGGAGACTTGACAGCTATGGCTGTCTCTGGCCACGCCCCCTACAGTCGGTCCGGCCCCTGTTCGCGTGTTCGCGAAAACGACTTCATTTATTTTCTTATTGATTTATCGACAGACTTTTTAGACGTTATAATAACAACACTCTATTGATCCCCCTCTTACTGTCCATGATACACAATGACGAGACACATGTTCACTAATGACGAGAACTATTCTATTTTTCATGCCGGGGGTCCTTCAAATCTTACATTTACAAATCTTGTTCTTGTTCTCTGCTTTCTCCTTTCTCGTTCCCGTAGATATATATTATTATACGGAGATTTACGGAGTCTTCAAAGACGGTCCGGCTCCAGCTCAAGGATCACTGTTGCTGTGGTGTAGATCAGCTGATCTGTAGTAGTCTTCTACGTACATCTTCTAGTAGACCTTCTGAGGGTACTTCACGCATTCTTGGTCGGAGGGTCCAGGTTTCCAGCTTAGCTTATTTCTTATTTCTCAGGTCAGCTGCTCTTGTTTGGGATGTGCTTGACCGGCGTATACGACAGCGTGTACCAGTTCCCACTAATATCCAACAACTTCGCACAGCCATTGAAGAGGAGTGGACCAACATTCCACAGGCCACAATTGACAATCTGATAAACTCTATGCGAAGAAGATGTGTTGCATTGCATGAGGCAAATGGTGGTCACACCAGATACTGACCGGTTCTGAGTCCCCAGACCCCCAATAAAGCAAAAAACTGCACATTCCAGGGTGGCCTTTTATTGTGGGCAGTATAAGGTACACCTGTGCACTACCCATGATGTCAGATCAGCATCTTGATGTGGCACACCTGTGAGGTGGGATGGATTATCTCAGCAAAGCAGAAGTGCTCACTATCACACATTTAGACTGATTTGTGAGAAATGTTTGAGAGAAATGGTAATATTGTGTATCTGGAATGAATTGTAGGTCTTTAAGTCCATCTCATGAAAAATGGGAGCAGAAACAAGAGTGTTGCGTTTATATTTTTGTTCAGTATAGAATAAGCCCAGATTTATGTTTATTCAGTGGAGATAAGTACAACCTCTAAAGATAGGCCTACACCCGTTTTGGCAGTGTCTCCGGATCCCATGACAAATAATGCCTTCAGTACATCCTCCTCAACCCACACTGAAAGCAGAAGTGCTATGGGCTTTGCAAACGGTTTGCCGACATCACTCCTATACGTCCAATGATGACATTCACACCGTCTCCAGGGTGATGTTCCCTGACTCGCAGGGTCACTTGTGGTAAAGATAAAACCGCTTTTCTTGCGCGATTTGGACTCGCTCCATATATTAAAAGGGAGCTTCGTTGTCATGTTTGACGTAAGTATGAACAGGACCATCAAAAGAAAACAACTGGATGTGCATGTCAGGTATTGGGTGAATTATGAGAATGGCTCTCGAGTGCAGTCCTGGTTCTGGGATCACAGTACATGAGCCACTCCACCGCTGAAGACTTACTGGAGAAGTTTAAGGTAAGCCATTCAATAACATTTAAACTCATTAACGAACCCATGATTTTTAAATATCCATGGTTTATCTTTACATGTGTTTAAATGGGAGAACCATATTTATTGGTAAGCATATTTTAAAGATTTTATTGCTGCTTCATGGCTTTTGCTGCAAAAAAAATAGTTCATTGAGGAAATAGAATGTTTAAGTGTTGTGTAGCAACATGTACAGCTGTTGTACAGGCAAAAACTCTGGCTCAGTCCAAAGGAGGTGGATATAGGAATGGCTGTCATCAAGGTGGGACTTCTGTGAATTCACTGGTATCTTTACATACAAATGTATCAAACAATTGTGAAGTAAAAAATATGTGAATAACATGGAGTTTGAGCTGGTTTGATATGTACAGCTGAGGTAGTGTTAACCTTGGGCTGAGTGTGCAGAAAGATTCTGGAAATTTGACAAACCATCTTTTTGTCAGAGACAGTCAGGAGCCAAAGGCAGTGGAAGTGACCTTGGTGTCCTTCAGATTAAAAAAAATTGCCAGATTGTGCTCTCAAAAATGTGCAAAAAGGCCTTGGATAAATGCCCTCTGAAGTACTCGATTGTACATGAGATGACGTGCTTGGACCCAAACAAAATGCACACCAGCCAGATAACTGCCAGCAGAAAAGGAGAAATCTCATGCAGAAGTTTGCGCAGGAGAATCGGTTGGCAGGCAGGATATCTGCTGGTAAATCATAGGATAAGAATAGGATAGTTCAGAATATTATTTTTAAATTATGCTTTTCTTTTTTCACATCTAACTGAATCAGGGACGGATTACAAACCGGGTTAGCGGGGCCGCTGCCCAGGGGCCCTTGGGGTGCAGGGGGCCCGTGGGCCCCAAGCCCAAAACAATTTGCAACGCTTATCAGCAATGTATTTTCGTTTGTCTATTTTAGAGGGCCTACATTCTTTGATCCTCTGCCTACAAGGTCCCCTGACCCTATAGGGAGGGTGTTTGGCTGCCAAGGGCCCTTGACTTGTGGTGGTTGTGGTGGTGGTGGCCCTTGACTTGTGGTGGTTGTGGTGGTGGTGCAGGTGGTGGTGGTGGGGGGGGGCCTCGCGAACGTTTTACCCAGGGGCCCACACAACCCATAATCCGTCCCTGAACTGAATAGTGTTAACACGTAGATTTTAGCAGTATTTAGAAGACCGACTCTTGGTGTTTGAAAAGAAGCATCAGCCCAGTTATATTTTCTTTGATGAGCCTAGAGATATCTCAAGATTAAATTAAAATGATTGCACATTTATGGTATCATAGGAAAATTGGGTTATAAATCACTTTCCTATTCTACATGTGATTCTGTGTATTGACATTGTTGATCTGCATCTAATCTACTGTAATTAATGTAATTACAGGTGATGCAATATCCCAGCAGTCTGATAATCACCTGCACAATGAGGCAAAAGGCTTGGATTTTATATCCTTCATTCCTTCAGCACCATCCAAAGTTGATGTCTTTTTACATCAAAAAGTTAGTGGGCCTTATCCTGACCTCTGGATGTTCTGCAAGAACTTGCTGCTGCTGTCCTATGGGCAAGCCGAAGTGGAACGAATAGAGGTGGAGACCTGCAACTTATCAGAGGAAACAGTTGTTGCACAGAGGCTTATATGCGACCATGTCAGAGTGTGTGGGGGAGCAACCAAAGCGCCTCTGACCAAAGGTGAAAGATGAGCGAAAAGCAAAAAAGAAAACTTGAGGAACTCAAGAGGAAGAGAGTCTCACTGGAAAGTGTATGTGAGAGTTTACAAAAGGATGCTGAGCACATGGCAGAGGAAGCAGAGAGTGCTGCTGGAACCAAAAGGGCAACATTACTTACCAAGTCCAATACTCTGAGCCGACGAGCGAAGGAGGAGAAAGAGCAGTTGGTGGTCTTAAATGCAGATACTGAAGAATAGGCTACTGAACTGTGACTCCTAACACATCAAGAGTGAATCGGTGGAAACAAAAATATTTAGGTTCTTTGCATTTTTGGAGTATTTTACTTTCTGTGCCTGTTTGTACATTGTTCACAGCCATAATACTTTATAATTACAAGGTAGTTTTATGTTAGAGCTCTTGCTCCAATAAATATGTGCCTTGTAATTAACTAAATTCTAGGCTATTCAGTTTTTTTTGCCCTCGTGATGGTCGTGGGTTGTGAAAAAAGCCTTCTTCTTAGGGGTACCGCTGGGGCCAGCCGGGCGTATGTCGTGGCTTCAGTGAGTACTTATGTTTGTCATGCTGCCTGTGTACTTTATAGCGGCACAACATATTTCTGCAAATTGCATGCGTCAAATTGTCTGTCTCTCTTAAAAAATATGAAGTGTCACCAAAATTTTAAACGGGGAATCAATCTCAATGAAAAATATTCGTCAAGTAACGTTTCTAAAATAATATAGACATACTAATAATTATATATTAATAAATCGGATGAACGATGCATCCCAAATTGTATCCGCTGCGCACTTCTTAATCAGGGCAATCGCATCGTGGAGGTTTCTGCAGACGCCCAAAAAGACTTACTTAAGAAAACTGTTGCATGATAATTTGTACCATTTTCAAGGGTGGGGGGCGTGCAGTAGATGCCCCCTTTATTTTTGTGCTTCTGCCGTTCAAACCGAGCAGCACTGAGTTTGTCATGGCACCTGACGCCAAATCTACTGCTTAGCTGCTACAGACAGAACTATCTTCAAATCACCACTAGGGGGTGTCAATGCTGCAGCTTCGTTCTATGGTTGATCTTTTTCAAAGACAGTTTTTTTTCTCTCTCTCCACATAATCAACTTAACTGATTAGCGTGCTTTCATAGTAATGGTTTTTAATCCGTGTTAATCTTCTGAACAATGACTAGTAAAGGTTCTATGAGGTTGTCCTACTTACTATGGATTTTAAGTTTTTTATCAAGGTGTTAAAACGTACCACAGTTGCCAGTCCTGTGTTTTATGTCTAGCAATTTGTACAGTTTCTTCAGTATAAACACATGCCATGATCTGTGAGAATCTCCTCCAGAACTCTGCATTTCCTCAAGATCTTTTTGTAATATTGCATCATGGCACTGCTCAGAACAACACAGATGGTGCATAACAACACAAGGGAGTACAAGACAACATGGTGCAGAAACAGTGCGATACAAAGCAGGACAAAACTGGATGATACGTGGTCAGTGGTGGATAAAGTGCAGTAACAGCTGTACAGTGCAGCTGCCGTGGAAATGACTGTTACAGGGGATGCAAAAGCTGCAGGTTTGAATTGTTTGGCGAATGAAGCTGTTCATGAATCTGCTAGTCAGTGTTTGTGGATGGTGGTCAGAGTCCTGGATTATAGACTGAACCTTGTTACTGTGGCAGTTAAAGTACAGCTGGTCAATGGAGGGCAGTTCAGTGCGAATGATGTTCTTAACAGACTTCGCAATGTACTGCCTTCCTGTCATGTGGCTCCACCATACCATAGTACTACTGTAAGAACTAGGGATGTAACGATACATTCAACTCACCATTTGATACGATTCACGATTCTGAGTTCACGATACAATTTTCTCATTTTTTGCAGAATGAGCTGCAGACAAATATATTCAAAAATATTCTTATATTTATCTTTCTGAACTGTTGACACTGTTGTGAACAGTGCAACTGAATTTGAATAAAATACTGTTGAAAAAAATCCCAAATCAAAATAAGTAAATAAAAAAAAATAAATCAAATAAATAAGCTAAGGTTTGCATGTGCAGCTTTTTAGCGTGCTTTGCCCTTTTAATAATCTTCACTCAGCTCACGGTGGTGCCAGTGGACCTGTTTGTGTATGTTATCAGTCTATTACAATGTTTGCATGCAGTTTATGTCTTGTCTGTGCTTTTCTCGCTGTTTCCTCCTCGTTTGTGATTACCGGAAAGCTAATATGCTGCCACACCGCCAATTGAAGATCGGGCGGTGCGTCCATCCATCCATTTTCTGAAACCACTTAATCCCAACTGAGATCGCGGGGGAGACCGGAGCCTATCCCGGGAACAAGGGGCGCAGACAGGAACCAAGCCCAGGCAGTCACCTACACACCGCAGGTCGCACACACTCACACAACTACAGGGCCAATTTAGACTCACCAGTCAACCTATCCTGCATGCTTTTGGACCGTGGGAGGAACCTGGAGTCCCCGGCGAAAACGGGGAGAGCATGCGAACTCCACACAGAAAGGGCCCTGGACCGAAGCCAGCACTAACCACTGTGCCGTCCTCAGTTTCAAATTCATTCATCATCTCGCGTTCGCTCAAAACCAAAAACTGACGTACGATGTCGACGTGATACGCAGTGACATCTGACGTCAAACTCACATTGTGAAATCAAATGTAATATTACACCAGTTTTTCTGTTAAAGTACTGTGAAGTACTCCTACAATAGTGATTCATTTTCCACATCAGCCGGTTTAAATCTTCATGCATTTGCACCGATTTTTAACTGATTTGTGATTCATCATTACATGCCAGGGCCAGCAGCTCTGCATGGCTCGACCCTCATAAACATTCTCCACACATGCTGTTCAGGCAGTGGCCACAGAAATTCCCCCAGTGAACTTTATGCTTTCTGTCGGAGAGTATGCTGTGTTCTGGCCTTAAACCCTGCATACTACTTTGCAGACTTTGATCCTCTTAACAACAATTGGCATTTCTGGTGGCTGAATATCCATCCATCCGTCATCCAACTGCATGCTTAAAAGCTGTGAATAATAGTAATAATTCTTAAAATTGCAACTATCTAGAATTTCAGCCTAGTTACTCAGCTAAATTACTATTTAAACCTAGAATAATTTCTATAAGGGGCGGCATGGTGGTGCAGTGGTTAGCACTGTCGCCTCACACCTCTGGGACCCGGGTTCGTGTCTCCGCCTGGGTCACATGTGTGTGGAGTTTGCATGTTCTCCCCATGTCGTTGTGGGGTTTCCTCTGGGTACTCCGGTTTCCCCCCACAGTCCAAAAACATGCTGGGGCTAATTGGAGTTGCTGAATTGCCCGTAGGTGTGTGTGTGTGAGTGGATGGTGTGTGAGTGTGCCCTGCGATGGGCTGGCCCCCCATCCTGGGTTGTTCCCTGCCTCGTGCCCATTGATTCTGGGATAGGCTCCGGACCCCCCGCGACCCAATAGGATAAGCGGTTTGGAAAATGGATGGCTGGATAATTTCTATATGTGTGATAGAATCAAAAAATATTTTGTTTTACATATAAATCTTCACAAGGTGTATTACACATGGTATTCCCCAGACACCGCCACCCCAACAGATGCTTTGTTTGTTAAGACAATAGCTCAGAAAGTGGTTGATCGATCTTTTGCAGCTTTTACCAAGGTTTGTACAAGCCAAAATTAAATTTTGAAACGGATCCCTGCCACACCCTGCCCTCCTGAACCTCCCGTTTCCTCCCTAGTGTGGTATAACGTGCCATGCCTGTTCCGCGTTTGTTTTACCTCTCCTTCCTGCCCTTGTGTTACTCATTTCAGGTGCCTCTAGTTTGCTCCCTGCTTAGCCTTGTATAAATGTGCTTCTCAGTCCTGCCTTTAATGTTGCTGCTGCTGTTTGCCTGTGTGTTCTTCCCTGCTTATGATTCCCCCGTGATCCAGTTGTGATCCAGTTGTCTTCATATCATGTATTCACATTCCTCAGCTGAGAGTGAACAAAGTTCTGTGGAAAGTATCTGACTACAGATAGACTTTCACCCAGTTCTCTGCGGGAGCTCTGATTACAGAGTGACTCCCCGACTACTTCTGAAGCCCTTCCTTAAGTATCCAGACCAGGTGATGGCATGTTTCTGAAGACTGACTAATTTCGGTCAATGGTTAATTTTAGGGGCATTGCTGACCTTGGTTCTCAAGTCCCCAGCCAATCAGATCACTTTAGGGGGTGGTTGTAATTCCCTTGTTCTACCATGAGAGAATCTCTCTCAGTTTGGTGGGTTGAGCCGAAGTTTCTGTATTTCTCTTAGGAAAAGCTATACTGCCTTAAATCTGAGAGTATAATACTCCTCGTCTCATGCCTATTCAAACGAGACCAAACATGCGTGTATTTGTCCCTAACATCTATGTGTGCTGAGTTATCCTGTTTATAGTGGAAAAGGTGTCTGTGTCTGGAGGCTGACAGCTGTTGTTGCTGTGGATTGATTGTGGAACTCTGGTCACTCCGGGGGTGAAAGGTCTTGCTTTTTCTGTGCTGCTCCAGTTATTCCTATCCAGTCTCTCAGGAGCCGGCAGGCCTTTGCCTTCCTTAAAAGGGGTGGTTTGACGAGTTGAGTCCAGTCTTGCCTGGGCCAGCGGAGCTCTGAAATAGACTGATGCAGGCTGATCAGAGTTGGGGCCTGCAGGACCTATAAGTTTTATGTCCTTACAGAATGTAAGTGGCATCATACTAAACTAGTGGTGTTCGAACTAGCATGGAAAGAGGCTATGGGTAGCTACAAAAAGGCTCTTAGTGCCGCCAAATCATCTAGTATCTATCAGAACTAATTGAAATAAACAAAAATAATCCTAGATTCCTATTTACTATGGTGTCCAAGCTGACTAATAACCAGACCACTGGTTATTTTCCAGTGACGACTTTATGAAACTTTTTGACCAAAAATATGCTCAATTAAACAGAACATTTTGAATATTGAATATTGGTTAACCAGTCAGAACTGATGTACTTAATTTTATCTTCAAATTCATCTACTTGTATGCTAGAACCTGTTCCATCAAAATTATTCAGCGATGCTCCCAGCATTGATTGAACCGCTACTAGCAATAGTTAAACTAAAACATATAATCATATTACCCCAATTTTATCTTCACTGCACTGGCTGCCAGTTAGATTTCGTGTTGACTACAAAACACTGCTCTTAACCTATAAAGCTGTAAATGGTCTTGCACCGCAGTATGTGAGTGACCTCATTTGCGTTCCGAATCATACACTTAGATGACGAGATGGAGGTATTCTATCCGTACCCAGAATAAAGAACATTACCTTTGGGGGAAGAGCATTTGCTCATAAAGCACCACAGCTATGGAATAAACTTCCTATTAGTGTTCGGAACTCAGACACAATCTCTGCTTTTAAGTCAAGGCTTAAGATGTACCTCTTTCGCCAGTCTTTTGGATAGTTAAATCTTCTTTTCTAAGGTGAATGGGAAATCTGGAGGTTCATAGTTATTTGAGATTGAAGGGGAAAGGGGGGATTGGTGCTGTCGTCCTGCCACTCTCGCCGATCACTTAAGCTGTGGATGGGAGGTGGCTTGACGCCAAAACCTCTGTAAACCCTCATGCCTGTGCTTCCTTCCAGGTCACTCTTTTAGGCAGGCTGTCATAGTTGCTTTAGTCCTGCCGGTTAGGTGTAGGGCAATAACTCTTCTCCATCTTCTCTTTTTCGAGCTGATACCGAGCCGACTACACCGTGTGAACCCGCACCTGGACTCCTGGATATAACTACATGAAACCAACTGGGACTTTATAACTATATGAACTCTAATGAATGTCAATGTAAATGCAGTTTCATGCTCCTTGGTCGCCCAGAGGAGGATGGGGTCCCCTTCTGAGTCTAGGTTCCACTCAAGGTTTCTTCCTGCTAGAGGGAGTTTCCTTGCCACTGTCGCCTCAGGCTTTTAAATATAAATATAAATATATAAAATATATAAAATATATTTTTGGCCACAACCGGGATTCGAACCCCGGTCTCCCGTGTGAAAGGCGGCGATCTTACCACTACACTATCCAGCAACTATATAATATAAGGGAGATTTACGGGAAAATACTAATACGGGAGGACGGCGGGAAAGAGAAGTAAAATACGGTAGTTTCCCGGCCAAAACGGGAGGCTCCAGTATCCCTTACATTTTAAGACAGGAAATATAAAATAATATAAATTATATAAAATATAATATAAATATAAATATAAATATATAAAATATATAAAATATATTTTTGGCCACAACCGGGATTCGAACCCCGGTCTCCCGTGTGAAAGGCGGCGATCTTACCACTACACTATCCAGCAACTATATAATATAAGGGAGATTTACGGGAAAATACTAATACGGGAGGACGGCGGGAAAGAGAAGTAAAATACGGTAGTTTCCCGGCCAAAACGGGAGACTTGACAGCTATGGCTGTCTCTGGCCACGCCCCCTACAGTCGGTCCGGCCCCTGTTCGCGTGTTCGCGAAAACGACTTCATTTATTTTCTTATTGATTTATCGACTTTTTAGACGTTATAATAACAACACTCTATTGATTACTGTCCATGATACAGAACTATTCTATCGAGAACTAATGACGAGAACTATTCTCTTATTTTTCTCTTATTATTAAATTATTTTATTATTATTATTATTATTATTATCTTTCTCGTTCCCGTAGATATATATTATTATACGGAGATTTACGGAGTCTTCAAAGACGGTCCGGCTCCAGGATCACTGTTGCTGTGGTGTAGATCAGCTGATCTGTAGTAGTCTTCTACGTACATCTTCTAGTAGACCTTCTGAGGGTACTTCACGCATTCTTGGTCCAGCTTAGCTTATTTCTTATTTCTCAGGTCAGCCTACTAGTCTCTCTTGTATTCAGCCTACTAATATATATGGGGCTTGGTACCCAATCTCGGAATGTGGGGATGATGATATCTCCCCCCTGACCTGTCGTCCTGGCTCCCCCTTGTCGTAGCAATCGTGTTGTACCTCATCAATCTCTAGTTGTGATAGCAGTTGTTTCTGGCCACAACCGGGATTCGAACCCCGGTCTCCCGTGTGAAAGGCGGCGATCTTACCACTACACTATCCAGCAACTATATAATATAATATATATATATATATATTATAAGGGAGATTTACGGGAAAATAATACGGGAGGACGGCGGGAAAGAGAAGTAAAATACGGTAGTTTCCCGGCCAAAACGGGAGGCTCCAGTATCCCTTACATTTTAAGACAGGAAATATAAAATAATATAAATTATATAAAATATAATATAAATATAAATATAAATATATAAAATATATAAAATATATTTTTGGCCACAACCGGGATTCGAACCCCGGTCTCCCGTGTGAAAGGCGGCGATCTTACCACTACACTATCCAGCAACTATATAATATAAGGGAGATTTACGGGAAAATACTAATACGGGAGGACGGCGGGAAAGAGAAGTAAAATACGGTAGTTTCCCGGCCAAAACGGGAGGCTCCAGTATCCCTTACATTTTAAGACAGGAAATATAAAATAATATAAATTATATAAAATATAATATAAATATAAATATAAATATATAAAATATATAAAATATATTTTTGGCCACAACCGGGATTCGAACCCCGGTCTCCCGTGTGAAAGGCGGCGATCTTACCACTACACTATCCAGCAACTATATAATATAAGGGAGATTTACGGGAAAATACTAATACGGGAGGACGGCGGGAAAGAGAAGTAAAATACGGTAGTTTCCCGGCCAAAACGGGAGACTTGACAGCTATGGCTGTCTCTGGCCACGCCCCCTACAGTCGGTCCGGCCCCTGTTCGCGTGTTCGCGAAAACGACTTCATTTATTTTCTTATTGATTTATCGACAGACTTTTTAGACGTTATAATAACAACACTCTATTGATCCCCCTCTTACTGTCCATGATACACAATGACGAGACACATGTTCACTAATGACGAGAACTATTCTATTTTTCATGCCGGGGGTCCTTCAAATCTTACATTTACAAATCTTGTTCTTGTTCTCTGCTTTCTCCTTTCTCGTTCCCGTAGATATATATTATTATACGGAGATTTACGGAGTCTTCAAAGACGGTCCGGCTCCAGCTCAAGGATCACTGTTGCTGTGGTGTAGATCAGCTGATCTGTAGTAGTCTTCTACGTACATCTTCTAGTAGACCTTCTGAGGGTACTTCACGCATTCTTGGTCGGAGGGTCCAGGTTTCCAGCTTAGCTTATTTCTTATTTCTCAGGTCAGCTGCTCTTGTTTGGGATGTGCTTGACCGGCGTATACGACAGCGTGTACCAGTTCCCACTAATATCCAACAACTTCGCACAGCCATTGAAGAGGAGTGGACCAACATTCCACAGGCCACAATTGACAATCTGATAAACTCTATGCGAAGAAGATGTGTTGCATTGCATGAGGCAAATGGTGGTCACACCAGATACTGACCGGTTCTGAGTCCCCAGACCCCCAATAAAGCAAAAAACTGCACATTCCAGGGTGGCCTTTTATTGTGGGCAGTATAAGGTACACCTGTGCACTACCCATGATGTCAGATCAGCATCTTGATGTGGCACACCTGTGAGGTGGGATGGATTATCTCAGCAAAGCAGAAGTGCTCACTATCACACATTTAGACTGATTTGTGAGAAATGTTTGAGAGAAATGGTAATATTGTGTATCTGGAATGAATTGTAGGTCTTTAAGTCCATCTCATGAAAAATGGGAGCAGAAACAAGAGTGTTGCGTTTATATTTTTGTTCAGTATAGAATAAGCCCAGATTTATGTTTATTCAGTGGAGATAAGTACAACCTCTAAAGATAGGCCTACACCCGTTTTGGCAGTGTCTCCGGATCCCATGACAAATAATGCCTTCAGTACATCCTCCTCAACCCACACTGAAAGCAGAAGTGCTATGGGCTTTGCAAACGGTTTGCCGACATCACTCCTATACGTCCAATGATGACATTCACACCGTCTCCAGGGTGATGTTCCCTGACTCGCAGGGTCACTTGTGGTAAAGATAAAACCGCTTTTCTTGCGCGATTTGGACTCGCTCCATATATTAAAAGGGAGCTTCGTTGTCATGTTTGACGTAAGTATGAACAGGACCATCAAAAGAAAACAACTGGATGTGCATGTCAGGTATTGGGTGAATTATGAGAATGGCTCTCGAGTGCAGTCCTGGTTCTGGGATCACAGTACATGAGCCACTCCACCGCTGAAGACTTACTGGAGAAGTTTAAGGTAAGCCATTCAATAACATTTAAACTCATTAACGAACCCATGATTTTTAAATATCCATGGTTTATCTTTACATGTGTTTAAATGGGAGAACCATATTTATTGGTAAGCATATTTTAAAGATTTTATTGCTGCTTCATGGCTTTTGCTGCAAAAAAAATAGTTCATTGAGGAAATAGAATGTTTAAGTGTTGTGTAGCAACATGTACAGCTGTTGTACAGGCAAAAACTCTGGCTCAGTCCAAAGGAGGTGGATATAGGAATGGCTGTCATCAAGGTGGGACTTCTGTGAATTCACTGGTATCTTTACATACAAATGTATCAAACAATTGTGAAGTAAAAAATATGTGAATAACATGGAGTTTGAGCTGGTTTGATATGTACAGCTGAGGTAGTGTTAACCTTGGGCTGAGTGTGCAGAAAGATTCTGGAAATTTGACAAACCATCTTTTTGTCAGAGACAGTCAGGAGCCAAAGGCAGTGGAAGTGACCTTGGTGTCCTTCAGATTAAAAAAAATTGCCAGATTGTGCTCTCAAAAATGTGCAAAAAGGCCTTGGATAAATGCCCTCTGAAGTACTCGATTGTACATGAGATGACGTGCTTGGACCCAAACAAAATGCACACCAGCCAGATAACTGCCAGCAGAAAAGGAGAAATCTCATGCAGAAGTTTGCGCAGGAGAATCGGTTGGCAGGCAGGATATCTGCTGGTAAATCATAGGATAAGAATAGGATAGTTCAGAATATTATTTTTAAATTATGCTTTTCTTTTTTCACATCTAACTGAATCAGGGACGGATTACAAACCGGGTTAGCGGGGCCGCTGCCCAGGGGCCCTTGGGGTGCAGGGGGCCCGTGGGCCCCAAGCCCAAAACAATTTGCAACGCTTATCAGCAATGTATTTTCGTTTGTCTATTTTAGAGGGCCTACATTCTTTGATCCTCTGCCTACAAGGTCCCCTGACCCTATAGGGAGGGTGTTTGGCTGCCAAGGGCCCTTGACTTGTGGTGGTGGTGCAGGTGGTGGTGGTGGGGGGGGGCCTCGCGAACGTTTTACCCAGGGGCCCACACAACCCATAATCCGTCCCTGAACTGAATAGTGTTAACACGTAGATTTTAGCAGTATTTAGAAGACCGACTCTTGGTGTTTGAAAAGAAGCATCAGCCCAGTTATATTTTCTTTGATGAGCCTAGAGATATCTCAAGATTAAATTAAAATGATTGCACATTTATGGTATCATAGGAAAATTGGGTTATAAATCACTTTCCTATTCTACATGTGATTCTGTGTATTGACATTGTTGATCTGCATCTAATCTACTGTAATTAATGTAATTACAGGTGATGCAATATCCCAGCAGTCTGATAATCACCTGCACAATGAGGCAAAAGGCTTGGATTTTATATCCTTCATTCCTTCAGCACCATCCAAAGTTGATGTCTTTTTACATCAAAAAGTTAGTGGGCCTTATCCTGACCTCTGGATGTTCTGCAAGAACTTGCTGCTGCTGTCCTATGGGCAAGCCGAAGTGGAACGAATAGAGGTGGAGACCTGCAACTTATCAGAGGAAACAGTTGTTGCACAGAGGCTTATATGCGACCATGTCAGAGTGTGTGGGGGAGCAACCAAAGCGCCTCTGACCAAAGGTGAAAGATGAGCGAAAAGCAAAAAAGAAAACTTGAGGAACTCAAGAGGAAGAGAGTCTCACTGGAAAGTGTATGTGAGAGTTTACAAAAGGATGCTGAGCACATGGCAGAGGAAGCAGAGAGTGCTGCTGGAACCAAAAGGGCAACATTACTTACCAAGTCCAATACTCTGAGCCGACGAGCGAAGGAGGAGAAAGAGCAGTTGGTGGTCTTAAATGCAGATACTGAAGAATAGGCTACTGAACTGTGACTCCTAACACATCAAGAGTGAATCGGTGGAAACAAAAATATTTAGGTTCTTTGCATTTTTGGAGTATTTTACTTTCTGTGCCTGTTTGTACATTGTTCACAGCCATAATACTTTATAATTACAAGGTAGTTTTATGTTAGAGCTCTTGCTCCAATAAATATGTGCCTTGTAATTAACTAAATTCTAGGCTATTCAGTTTTTTTTGCCCTCGTGATGGTCGTGGGTTGTGAAAAAAGCCTTCTTCTTAGGGGTACCGCTGGGGCCAGCCGGGCGTATGTCGTGGCTTCAGTGAGTACTTATGTTTGTCATGCTGCCTGTGTACTTTATAGCGGCACAACATATTTCTGCAAATTGCATGCGTCAAATTGTCTGTCTCTCTTAAAAAATATGAAGTGTCACCAAAATTTTAAACGGGGAATCAATCTCAATGAAAAATATTCGTCAAGTAACGTTTCTAAAATAATATAGACATACTAATAATTATATATTAATAAATCGGATGAACGATGCATCCCAAATTGTATCCGCTGCGCACTTCTTAATCAGGGCAATCGCATCGTGGAGGTTTCTGCAGACGCCCAAAAAGACTTACTTAAGAAAACTGTTGCATGATAATTTGTACCATTTTCAAGGGTGGGGGGCGTGCAGTAGATGCCCCCTTTATTTTTGTGCTTCTGCCGTTCAAACCGAGCAGCACTGAGTTTGTCATGGCACCTGACGCCAAATCTACTGCTTAGCTGCTACAGACAGAACTATCTTCAAATCACCACTAGGGGGTGTCAATGCTGCAGCTTCGTTCTATGGTTGATCTTTTTCAAAGACAGTTTTTTTTCTCTCTCTCCACATAATCAACTTAACTGATTAGCGTGCTTTCATAGTAATGGTTTTTAATCCGTGTTAATCTTCTGAACAATGACTAGTAAAGGTTCTATGAGGTTGTCCTACTTACTATGGATTTTAAGTTTTTTATCAAGGTGTTAAAACGTACCACAGTTGCCAGTCCTGTGTTTTATGTCTAGCAATTTGTACAGTTTCTTCAGTATAAACACATGCCATGATCTGTGAGAATCTCCTCCAGAACTCTGCATTTCCTCAAGATCTTTTTGTAATATTGCATCATGGCACTGCTCAGAACAACACAGATGGTGCATAACAACACAAGGGAGTACAAGACAACATGGTGCAGAAACAGTGCGATACAAAGCAGGACAAAACTGGATGATACGTGGTCAGTGGTGGATAAAGTGCAGTAACAGCTGTACAGTGCAGCTGCCGTGGAAATGACTGTTACAGGGGATGCAAAAGCTGCAGGTTTGAATTGTTTGGCGAATGAAGCTGTTCATGAATCTGCTAGTCAGTGTTTGTGGATGGTGGTCAGAGTCCTGGATTATAGACTGAACCTTGTTACTGTGGCAGTTAAAGTACAGCTGGTCAATGGAGGGCAGTTCAGTGCGAATGATGTTCTTAACAGACTTCGCAATGTACTGCCTTCCTGTCATGTGGCTCCACCATACCATAGTACTACTGTAAGAACTAGGGATGTAACGATACATTCAACTCACCATTTGATACGATTCACGATTCTGAGTTCACGATACAATTTTCTCATTTTTTGCAGAATGAGCTGCAGACAAATATATTCAAAAATATTCTTATATTTATCTTTCTGAACTGTTGACACTGTTGTGAACAGTGCAACTGAATTTGAATAAAATACTGTTGAAAAAAATCCCAAATCAAAATAAGTAAATAAAAAAAAATAAATCAAATAAATAAGCTAAGGTTTGCATGTGCAGCTTTTTAGCGTGCTTTGCCCTTTTAATAATCTTCACTCAGCTCACGGTGGTGCCAGTGGACCTGTTTGTGTATGTTATCAGTCTATTACAATGTTTGCATGCAGTTTATGTCTTGTCTGTGCTTTTCTCGCTGTTTCCTCCTCGTTTGTGATTACCGGAAAGCTAATATGCTGCCACACCGCCAATTGAAGATCGGGCGGTGCGTCCATCCATCCATTTTCTGAAACCACTTAATCCCAACTGAGATCGCGGGGGAGACCGGAGCCTATCCCGGGAACAAGGGGCGCAGACAGGAACCAAGCCCAGGCAGTCACCTACACACCGCAGGTCGCACACACTCACACAACTACAGGGCCAATTTAGACTCACCAGTCAACCTATCCTGCATGCTTTTGGACCGTGGGAGGAACCTGGAGTCCCCGGCGAAAACGGGGAGAGCATGCGAACTCCACACAGAAAGGGCCCTGGACCGAAGCCAGCACTAACCACTGTGCCGTCCTCAGTTTCAAATTCATTCATCATCTCGCGTTCGCTCAAAACCAAAAACTGACGTACGATGTCGACGTGATACGCAGTGACATCTGACGTCAAACTCACATTGTGAAATCAAATGTAATATTACACCAGTTTTTCTGTTAAAGTACTGTGAAGTACTCCTACAATAGTGATTCATTTTCCACATCAGCCGGTTTAAATCTTCATGCATTTGCACCGATTTTTAACTGATTTGTGATTCATCATTACATGCCAGGGCCAGCAGCTCTGCATGGCTCGACCCTCATAAACATTCTCCACACATGCTGTTCAGGCAGTGGCCACAGAAATTCCCCCAGTGAACTTTATGCTTTCTGTCGGAGAGTATGCTGTGTTCTGGCCTTAAACCCTGCATACTACTTTGCAGACTTTGATCCTCTTAACAACAATTGGCATTTCTGGTGGCTGAATATCCATCCATCCGTCATCCAACTGCATGCTTAAAAGCTGTGAATAATAGTAATAATTCTTAAAATTGCAACTATCTAGAATTTCAGCCTAGTTACTCAGCTAAATTACTATTTAAACCTAGAATAATTTCTATAAGGGGCGGCATGGTGGTGCAGTGGTTAGCACTGTCGCCTCACACCTCTGGGACCCGGGTTCGTGTCTCCGCCTGGGTCACATGTGTGTGGAGTTTGCATGTTCTCCCCATGTCGTTGTGGGGTTTCCTCTGGGTACTCCGGTTTCCCCCCACAGTCCAAAAACATGCTGGGGCTAATTGGAGTTGCTGAATTGCCCGTAGGTGTGTGTGTGTGAGTGGATGGTGTGTGAGTGTGCCCTGCGATGGGCTGGCCCCCCATCCTGGGTTGTTCCCTGCCTCGTGCCCATTGATTCTGGGATAGGCTCCGGACCCCCCGCGACCCAATAGGATAAGCGGTTTGGAAAATGGATGGATGGATAATTTCTATATGTGTGATAGAATCAAAAAATATTTTGTTTTACATATAAATCTTCACAAGGTGTATTACACATGGTATTCCCCAGACACCGCCACCCCAACAGATGCTTTGTTTGTTAAGACAATAGCTCAGAAAGTGGTTGATCGATCTTTTGCAGCTTTTACCAAGGTTTGTACAAGCCAAAATTAAATTTTGAAACGGATCCCTGCCACACCCTGCCCTCCTGAACCTCCCGTTTCCTCCCTAGTGTGGTATAACGTGCCATGCCTGTTCCGCGTTTGTTTTACCTCTCCTTCCTGCCCTTGTGTTACTCATTTCAGGTGCCTCTAGTTTGCTCCCTGCTTAGCCTTGTATAAATGTGCTTCTCAGTCCTGCCTTTAATGTTGCTGCTGCTGTTTGCCTGTGTGTTCTTCCCTGCTTATGATTCCCCCGTGATCCAGTTGTGATCCAGTTGTCTTCATATCATGTATTCACATTCCTCAGCTGAGAGTGAACAAAGTTCTGTGGAAAGTATCTGACTACAGATAGACTTTCACCCAGTTCTCTGCGGGAGCTCTGATTACAGAGTGACTCCCCGACTACTTCTGAAGCCCTTCCTTAAGTATCCAGACCAGGTGATGGCATGTTTCTGAAGACTGACTAATTTCGGTCAATGGTTAATTTTAGGGGCATTGCTGACCTTGGTTCTCAAGTCCCCAGCCAATCAGATCACTTTAGGGGGTGGTTGTAATTCCCTTGTTCTACCATGAGAGAATCTCTCTCAGTTTGGTGGGTTGAGCCGAAGTTTCTGTATTTCTCTTAGGAAAAGCTATACTGCCTTAAATCTGAGAGTATAATACTCCTCGTCTCATGCCTATTCAAACGAGACCAAACATGCGTGTATTTGTCCCTAACATCTATGTGTGCTGAGTTATCCTGTTTATAGTGGAAAAGGTGTCTGTGTCTGGAGGCTGACAGCTGTTGTTGCTGTGGATTGATTGTGGAACTCTGGTCACTCCGGGGGTGAAAGGTCTTGCTTTTTCTGTGCTGCTCCAGTTATTCCTATCCAGTCTCTCAGGAGCCGGCAGGCCTTTGCCTTCCTTAAAAGGGGTGGTTTGACGAGTTGAGTCCAGTCTTGCCTGGGCCAGCGGAGCTCTGAAATAGACTGATGCAGGCTGATCAGAGTTGGGGCCTGCAGGACCTATAAGTTTTATGTCCTTACAGAATGTAAGTGGCATCATACTAAACTAGTGGTGTTCGAACTAGCATGGAAAGAGGCTATGGGTAGCTACAAAAAGGCTCTTAGTGCCGCCAAATCATCTAGTATCTATCAGAACTAATTGAAATAAACAAAAATAATCCTAGATTCCTATTTACTATGGTGTCCAAGCTGACTAATAACCAGACCACTGGTTATTTTCCAGTGACGACTTTATGAAACTTTTTGACCAAAAATATGCTCAATTAAACAGAACATTTTGAATATTGAATATTGGTTAACCAGTCAGAACTGATGTACTTAATTTTATCTTCAAATTCATCTACTTGTATGCTAGAACCTGTTCCATCAAAATTATTCAGCGATGCTCCCAGCATTGATTGAACCGCTACTAGCAATAGTTAAACTAAAACATATAATCATATTACCCCAATTTTATCTTCACTGCACTGGCTGCCAGTTAGATTTCGTGTTGACTACAAAACACTGCTCTTAACCTATAAAGCTGTAAATGGTCTTGCACCGCAGTATGTGAGTGACCTCATTTGCGTTCCGAATCATACACTTAGATGACGAGATGGAGGTATTCTATCCGTACCCAGAATAAAGAACATTACCTTTGGGGGAAGAGCATTTGCTCATAAAGCACCACAGCTATGGAATAAACTTCCTATTAGTGTTCGGAACTCAGACACAATCTCTGCTTTTAAGTCAAGGCTTAAGATGTACCTCTTTCGCCAGTCTTTTGGATAGTTAAATCTTCTTTTCTAAGGTGAATGGGAAATCTGGAGGTTCATAGTTATTTGAGATTGAAGGGGAAAGGGGGGATTGGTGCTGTCGTCCTGCCACTCTCGCCGATCACTTAAGCTGTGGATGGGAGGTGGCTTGACGCCAAAACCTCTGTAAACCCTCATGCCTGTGCTTCCTTCCAGGTCACTCTTTTAGGCAGGCTGTCATAGTTGCTTTAGTCCTGCCGGTTAGGTGTAGGGCAATAACTCTTCTCCATCTTCTCTTTTTCGAGCTGATACCGAGCCGACTACACCGTGTGAACCCGCACCTGGACTCCTGGATATAACTACATGAAACCAACTGGGACTTTATAACTATATGAACTCTAATGAATGTCAATGTAAATGCAGTTTCATGCTCCTTGGTCGCCCAGAGGAGGATGGGGTCCCCTTCTGAGTCTAGGTTCCACTCAAGGTTTCTTCCTGCTAGAGGGAGTTTCCTTGCCACTGTCGCCTCAGGCTTGCTTGGTGGGGTTCTGGCCGGTTAAATGTAAAGTGCTTTGTGACAATGCATGTCGTTAAAAGCGCTATATAAATAAAATTGAATTGAATTGAAGTGCTTCCTCAGATTCATTTTTAAATGTTCTCCAGCTAATTTCCACTATGGCCACGAGTTCTAGTATTTTAAATTAATATTGAAATGGTCATTTGGCTGAACAGCATCCCGACCTGTTAGAATCTTATATACCTGGATCATGTCCCCCCATAGTCTCCTTTGCTTGAGGCTAAACAGATTCAGCTCAGCGAACCTCTCCTCATAAGACATTCCTCTAAGTGCAGGAATCATTCTAGTCATCCTACGTTGCACCTTTTCCAAGGCAGCAATGTCCTTCTGAAGGTATGGTGACCAAACCTGCACACAGTATTCTAGGTGGGATCTTACCAAGGAATTATATAATCGTAGCATCACTTCTCTTGACTTACATCTCTAGGTGTGTGGAGTTTAATCCAACATCCTTTTGCCTTTTTTTAATGCTTCCCCACACTGGCAAGAGTGGGACATGGAAGTATCAACATACACACCGAGATCTTTCTCGTAATCAGCTACCTTTATTTCAGTGGAACCCATAAAATATCTGTACTTTACTATATTTACTATATTTCTGCTCCCTGCATGGATTACCTTATATTTATCTATGTTAAATTTCATCTGCCACGTATGAGCCCAGTCGCTAATTAAATCCAGATCCTGTTGTAGCCTCTCTGGACATGAGACATGATCTAACATCAATCAGAAGATACCACACCAGCAGATAATGATTTCTGGAATAGTAAAGTTAAAGGTTGGCTAATAATACCCCTCATCTCTTTTAAAACTATAGATAAGATGCCATCAGGGCCTTGCGATTTATTTATTTTGAGCTTAGCTAGGCTTTGTACCACATCAGCCTCAGTTATACATATATTGGTCATAGACATCGTTGTATTTGTACTAAATGGTGGTAAGCTATTCTACTGTGAACAGCCATTGTAAAATAATCATTAAACTCATTTATATCAATTTCATTTTCAATTATAAGGCCCTTACTATCCTGCAAATGAGTGATTTTCAGCTTTTAGAGCTCTTTCGGAGTTAAAATATTGGAAGAAACTTTTAACGTCATCCTTATAACTGTTATTAACTAAACCTGTAGACTTAGATACTCCTGCTTTATTTTGAAATCATTAGTTAATTTCCATTTGTGGAAGAAAGCCCTTTTGCTCCTGACTTTATTCTTAATTTTCGTAGTAAACCACCTGTGACATCGCGTGCTGGACGAACAGGCAGGAAGCGAGGAATCAAGGATCCGGGAAACGGAGAGTCGGGAATGAGGGTTTATTGATGAAAACAGGTACCAACAGCGAGAGATTTCAATGACAGGACTGGGGAAACAGACTTGAATGTGGACTAAATACACAGGACTACTCAAACTGACAGAAAACAGCTGGTTACAATCGGGGCAGCACACATGGTTAATGAGGGGGCGTGGCACACACGAGGATCGTACAAGCAGGTCATGACACCAGCTTGGTTGCAGTTTCCTAGATTTAGTTTTTCTGGAAACGGGTATGAAGTTCTTTTGCACTTGCAACAATGTGCTTTTAAAAAATTCCCATGCCTCTTCCACAGTATTGCTATTTAACTCCATCCGATTTACAGTTTCTAGTTTCAGTCTCATACCATTGAATTACCCTTCCTAACATTGTATACTTTTGTTTTGGACTTGGTTGAAGACTCAGGCAGCAGGAGTTGCCCCAACGTTGGTATGTCCTTATCCATAAGGGGGAGTAAACGTTCTGGTTTCCCGACCTTATAGATGAAGGAGTTGGGGGATGTTGCCAGTGACCTGCCGGATTCCAGGCAGAACAGGCCTCGCTATGCCACAGCCCTTCAGAGACTGGGCCTTCCGTGCAGAACCTCTGCATCCAAATTAGACCAGTTGTTTAACAAAACCCTAAAATAGGGTTATTTTTGACATGGAACGGGACTTTGATTCAACAACCCATTACTTAGTTGCGGCAAGTACCCAATATCAAGTATAGCTGCAAAGAATCTGCCAGAGATTTTCAGAGAAGTTCCCCAGATGCATGGACTGGACTAAGGTGCGTCAGATTAAACAGGAGCCTGGTAAATTCTGTGAGCCCCACGCCAAGTGACTGATGGAAACATACTCCAGCTACAGTGAGATGGACCCTCCAGCGGACCGAGAGTGGGATTCCCTCTGGGAGCGACAACTCGTGCAGTTGCTGGTGGATGAGCTGCAAACAGACATCAAGAAGGACTTCCAACCTCACAATCATTTACCAAACCACTTCAGGTAACTTGTAAAGATGTAGGTATTGGAGTATTCACACATTCATTTGCAGTGTCCACCTCCTGTCCGGTAAATTTGGCAGGACAAAATTTGAATAACCTATAGGCCAGACTCATGAATGCGGCTGAACGAGTAAAGGTAGAACAGGTGGCCAATCCTGTTATACAGTCCTAGTAGATTGAGAACCACCTGATTGCAACTGTAGTTGGAATCAAGGGCTGAGCAGCATGGTGGCCTGGGGGACAATTATGAAAACACAGACCCACTGATATCCTTAAAACCCACAATCAAAAGAGGAGTCAGGATGGCCAGTGACATGTGCTGGCTAAATGGGGACAACAAAGAGAGAACAGAACAAGGCAGGGAGGGATTCTGACACAGGTGCCATGCTACTTTGTTTAAATATGCTGTAATGTTTTAGTGCAAGCCTTAGACAATGGAATCTCTGAATGACGCCGCAGTCTGGCTCTTTCTGAAGGTCCTATACTGTAACCGTCCTGAGAAGTTGTTTGCATGCACTTGCTGCCTTGACACTTGTTGATGTGCGTGTGCCCTGCTCGAGCAGTAAAGGGGAGATCACATGCAGAGCTGATTTTCTGTAGTTCCTTAGAATAAAAATAGAATATTCTCTTCAAATAGGAACACATGCTGCGTTTGATTATTTCACTCCAACTCGGACAAAAACGTCACGAAAAACATCACTTCCCATTAGAAACGCCTCTTTTATGACGTTAATGTCTGACAGAATCTTCTTGTCCGAGTTGCCCCTGTGACGTAATTTCAACATGGCGGCTTACACACTCAACATTAATTCTATTTTACAAATCCTTAAAAATGTTTATTTTGTTAAATTTATTATTATCCCATCCATCCATTTTCCAAACTGCTTATCCTACTGGGTCACGGGGGGTCCGGAGCCTATCCCGGAAGCAATGGGCACGAGGCTGGGAACAACCCAGGATGGGGGGCCAGCCCATCGCAGGGCACACTCACACACACCATGCACTCTCACATGCATTCCTACGGGCAATTTAGCAAGTCCAATTAGCCTCAGCATGTTTTTGGACTGTGGGGGGGAACCGGAGTACCCGGAGGAAACCCCACGACGACATGGGGAGAACATGCAAACTCCACACACATGTGACCCAGGCGGAGATTTGAACCTGGGTCCCAGAGGTGTGAGGCAACAGTGCTAACCAGTGCACGACCATACCGCCCATTTATTATTATTATTATTTATAATTATTAGTAATTATTAATGTAATTGCACGTGTTCGATTTAGAGAATACCATATTGTGACCGTAAACAGTATCCTAACATGCAATATCAGATTTTTACCAGACTTGTTAGTGTTTTTGGTTTGTTTGTAGTTTGTTTGCCTCTCGAAAAAAGAATATCGCTATGAATGTACTAAAATACTTTATAAAGCTTTTAATGTGGTTTGACTAGTTCCTGTTTCTTGTTTATTTGTCTGAAATAATAATCTTACTCCATAACTGCTAAAATATAAAGCAACAACACAGCAGCGTATTCATGGAGGCAGCCATGTTTGTTCCGAGTTGTGCTAGCTTGAACGGGAGATTGTTGGATGTGATGTCACCCAATTTGGAATTTCCAAGTTCCGAGAGAAAAACGAACGCACCACAAGACTCTGGCTGGAAATTTCTACAATAGAGCCATTTAGTTATTTCTAGAAAAATATTTAGAGCCAATGACCTGATGTCATTGTAACACAGGTCACTGTCCGTGGTGCTGAATTCTCTACTT
This sequence comes from Brienomyrus brachyistius, assembly GCF_023856365.1. Classification (NCBI taxonomy): domain Eukaryota; kingdom Metazoa; phylum Chordata; class Actinopteri; order Osteoglossiformes; family Mormyridae; genus Brienomyrus; species Brienomyrus brachyistius. The sequence continues at coordinate 259,945 of NW_026042453.1, forward strand.
GATGGGCTGGTGCTGAATGAATATGACAGCTGGCCAACATGTCTGTGTGCTTCCACTGACTGGCACCCAGACATATAATGACTTTTAACAATGAGGAGGGAAACGTCCAGACAGGAAATTAGTCAACAGTAATTAGTAATCACATATAGTTCTCATTTATCATGATGTAAAATTCAAAAACCTTTTTTTTATTATTAAGGGATAAATGTAATTGAGTTTTAATGTATCCTTTCCGCTCTTAAAATCGCAAATTATTTCTGACTATTAATCTGCACATTTTAATAATTTCATTAATATTACCTAATTGGTTTGTCTTTTTTATTAAATTTTAAAACTAGCTGTACAATTGTTGATGTTGTTGCTGTTCTGAATGTCATTGGCCTGTTGCCTTACGTCTGTCTAAACATGAGTGAGGGGATGGATGCACTATTCTATGGGGGCCTCTGTAGAGAATAAATGATCCTAATTTTATATTGAGAGAGATGGTTAATTCCTTTTTAATCCATACTGCGTTCAGAGCCCCTGTTCTGCCGTTGATCACTGCTGCATATCATCCCCAAACCAATGGCCTGGATGAGAAAACGAATGATGACATAAAATGGTAAGTCTGTTTTTGAGGTTGTTTTAGAACTGTGTGAGACAGGCTCTATTCTTTTAACATTACATCAGGAATTACTGATATTATTGACAATCAATCCCTTAATATACAGTATCTCACAAAAGTGAGTACACCCCACACATTTTTGTAAATATTTTATTATATCTTTTCAAGGGACAACGTTAAAGATATGAAACTCTGATAGAATGTAAAGTAATCAGTGTACAGCTTGTATAATGGTGTAAATTTGATGTCCCCTCAAAATAACTCAACACACAGCCATTAATGTCTGAACTGCTGGCAACAAAAGTGAGATTAAAAATGATTTGTGGCAAGATCGGATCATGTGTGTTGAAGAGTTTCTTATGACTGACAAGTAGTTATTTAAAAACATATCTTGAAACAGCAAATTACATTGTTCTTAATGCTTTTAGAAAATGACTCTTTATAATGATCTGTGAATAATAATAATTTGCTATGAATGTTTTTCCACTTCAGCTTTCCACAATTATTCTTCCCGATGAGAAAAGCTACGGCACGTTTTTTGATGAAAAAAATAAAGTAGTTGAGACAATAAGCAACAACAGCTGAAAACATCTCCTAGTAACAGGAAAAACAGAAGCAGGCATGTGGTAAACGAATACAAAAGAGGTACCAAAACACAGTTTATCATGTTGGAGATGAGGCGCTTCTGTTCAACATGAGGAAGCGGGGACGGAAAGGAGGAAGAACGGAACCGGATTTTACCGGACCTTATGTCATCCAGGCAATATGTGGCAAGCTGGTTACACTGTCTAATTCTGAAGGGGCAACTTTAAAGAACAAATACAATGTAAACCACATACAGAAGGAGCCAAACTGATGTCCCAAGTCAGGAATCACACAAGGTGCCAGAAGAGTATAAGACCAGTAAACCTCCCTCTAGCGCAGAGCTTCTGACAATCGAGAAGGATGCTGACAGTTGAAAAAAAACTCATGTCTGTGTGTTATGAAAGAATATCAATAAATGTTTCCGAAAGGGGATGACTCATTTGGTAATTATTTACGGCTTATGTTATGGCTGCCAATTTACAGTCTTTACTGAAGTCTGACTTCTTTTGAGTCACCTTTAATATAGATTGGACACTCTCTATGCAATGTGCAATACTTACATAGATGGTAAATGTTTACCTGCTTGCACAGATGGATGATTAGGTAATTAGTGTAAGTGTGTGTGTGTGTTCAATCGCATGTATGTCCAAGGTCCATAGTAAATAATATACACTGATCAAGAGATGCCCGAAAGTGGATAAAAGAGGACATTAGTGGGTGCATCACTTAGTGTAACGCGTGCAGGAAAATGAGCAGGACTGCAAGCCATATAATGACCCTTGTCTAGCTCTTAATACAGTATGCATACAGTGATGTATCTACAATGGACAGCTACTATGAGCAGATAGCACAGTACAGGTGCTTATAAGATCTGTATGCTGTTTCCATCCATCCATCCATTGTCCAAACCGCTTATCCTACTGGGTCGTGGGGGGTCTGGAGCCTATCCCGGAAGCAATGGGCACGAGGCAGGGAACAACCCAGGATGGGGAGCCAGCCCATCACAGGGCACACTCACACACTATTCACTCATACATGCATACCTACGGGCAATTTAGTAACTCCAGTTAGCCTCAGCATCCATCCATCCATCCATTGTCCAAACCGCTTATCCTACTGGGTCACAGGGGGTCCGGAGTCTATCCCGGAATCAATGGGCACGAGGCAGGGAAGAACCCAGGATGGGGGGCCAGCCCATCACAGCTCACACTCACACACCATTCACTCACACATGCACACCTACGGGCAATTCAGCAACTCCAATTAGCCTCAGCATGTTTTTGGACTGTGGGGGGAAACCGGAGTACCCGGAGGAAACCCCACGACGACACGGGGAGAACATGCAAACTCCACACCCATGTGACCCAGGCAGAGACTCGAACCCGGGTCCCAGAGGTGTGAGGCAACAGTGCTAACCACTGCACCACCATGCCGCCCCCTGTATGCTATTTCATTCTATAAAAAGAAACTTACTGTACTGTACAATAAAGTATTTCACCACTGCTTCTTCCTCAGCTCCCACTGTTTGCTAGCACATGCATCTTTTGATTTCTTAGTGCAATCTGTGCTTTATTTTTTTTTTGTGAAATGTAAGTGCAGTATCTGTTTATTAAGTGCTGTGGTTTAATATGTACATTATTATTTCAGTACTGTGTATACTGTCCTTAATGTCTTGCCTCTCTCGTATAACTTGAGATACGCCCAAATTGACTTGCAACAAGTGGTCCTGGTTCCAAATGCGGAAGGCGATGGATACCTGTATTTTATATGCTGTAGTGTGCTGGGTGTCAGACATTGCAATGCACCTTGCTTTGATCTTGACCTGTTAGATCAGAGGGAGGTAATCTTATCCAGAAAGGGCCACTGTGTATGATGGTTTTCACTGCAACTCTCTGAACAGCGAACCTAACAGTTATCCCAATACCTTGATCTTGCTAGCATATTTAAATGTGTACCTATTCAGGAATAGAGTGGTGAAGGCATTCAGAGGAGGACTGATGATTATCAGAGGGAACAAAGGGGCTGGGTACTTGTCAGTATCCAGTAGAACCACCAGACTCCTACACTGAATGGTTCTGGATGTGGCACAGACGTTAATCCCTCTGTATTAGGGGATCCGTCTCCAGTTTGTACTCTTCTAGTTAATAGGTAGATTATCAGGCAGTTTTTCACCCTAGTCCAGTACTCATTGACAGCCTAATACACCGTGTTTCAGTTTGTCTTGATAGTCAATACATGTCACAGGATGTACATTACTCTGATGGGCAGGCCCTCTTACATATGATGGAAATTGCAATACCTACTTTTGGCCACGAGATGGCAGCAAGAAAATAGAAAAATTATTTTCCCACGGTCTACTAGCAGCTTTTAGATGTTAATTCTTCATAAAAATAATTTGACTTGATCCAATGTATTTTTAATACAAACAATTACCACACAAAGCTGCTAGTTTCCTCCGGTTTCCCCCCACAGTCCAAAAACATGCTGAGGCTAATTGGAGTAGCTAAATTTACCGTAGGTGTGCATGTGTGAGTGAATGGTGTGTGAGTGTGAGCTGTGATGGGCTGGCCCCCCATCCTGGGTTCTTCCCTGCCTCGTGCCCATTGATTCCGGGATAGACTCCGGACCCCCTGTGACCCAGTAGGATAAGCGGTTTGGACAATGGATGGATGGAAATAGCATACAGATTAAGCACCTGTACTGTGCTATCTGCTTATAGTAGCTGTCCATTGTAGATACATCACTGTATGCATACTGTATTAAGAGCTAGATAAGGACAGTGGGTCATTATATGGCTTGCAGTCCTGCTCATTTTCCTGCACCCGTTACACTAAGTGATACACCCACTAATGTCCTCTTTCATCCACTTTCAGGCATCTCTTGATCAGTGTATATTACTTACTATGGACCTTGGACATACATGCGATTGGACACACACACACACACACACACACTTACACTAATTACCTAATCAACCATCTGTGCAAGCAAGTAAACATGTACCATCTATATAAGTATTGTACATAGCATAGAGAGTGTCCAATCTATATTAAAGGTGACTCGAAAGAAGTCAGACTTTAGTAAAGACTGTAAATTTCTCAGCCATAACATAAGCCGTAAATAATTACCAAATGAGTCATCCCCTTTCGGAAACATTTATTGATATTCTTTCATAACACACAGACATGAGTTTTTTTTCAACTGTCAGCATCCGATCCAAACGGGATTCCCATTTCCTTTCTGTGGGATCCAACAGAACACGGGCTGACCATCAGTCAACATGTCTTCAACCATGCAGGACAGGACCCAGTCCAGGCCAAACCTCACGGTGCTGGTGTTAATAAAAAAAATGTAAGGAACATGCAGCTGCAGCTCACACACAAACACAGTCCACAGCATCCAGAAAAAGGTCAGGCCTTTTTCTTCTTTAGCTGACTCCGCCCAGACCTCGCCCCCTTTCTGGGCGCCTCGCACTATGCCTTTGAACTGGCCCTGCAGCTTGGCCCGTTTCCTGTTTCCCAATGCAAGTCATAAGATTCACCCGTAAATGATATTTTGAATCGGAACGATATTTATTACTATTGTTTAGATTAAATATATAACGGTTTAATGATTGAATATAACTTGATATTGTTGTTTGTGTTGTTTAGTTTGAGGTTCTAGTTTCTGTCTTTATCCGCTTTCGTTTCAGTAGGCAGCTGGTTCATCCCAGGCTCAGGGTCTCTCTGCTCTTCATCAAACCCACACCCCCAGTTTGGGAGCACCCTCTCCCTCTCCTCCCCCCACGGCTGTGACTGTTACTCCTCCTTGAGGAGTAACTGCTCCGCCCCCTATCCCAGCCCCTATACCCACAGGAGTGCATCACCCAGTGAGCCGCCGCCCTGCCTGTCCCCTCACACAAGCACACACTGAAATCATGGTCCTAAGCTCTCTGTGTGGGTCACCACGATAGTACAGCACACCGACGATTACCCTCTGACTGAATCAGAATCAGCTTTATTTGGCCAAGTATGTTCACACATATTGGGAATAGTTAGACATTTAATCAAAATAATTAAGACAAGACATAAACATACAGTTCTGTTGATATGCGACGCATATAACCTCTGCATTCACAGCACTGCTTCAGTTATCGAAGAGCAAATTTCCAAAACTCACTCAGTCCGATAACCTAAAGTAATAAGTCATAATCCTCTTCATACGTTGCAGTAATGGGAATGAAATCTCACTCAGTGTTTATGTAATGGAGCAATGGAATTTCGTGAAATTTCCAAAAGTCCACAGAAATATTTAGAAAAACATTCCTGCAGACTGAGTTTTTGATATTTGCTTTTCAATTAACACAATTTTCTTCAGTCTGAGGTTTAACAGAATTCAGCCATATGCTGTTCAAAAAAAACTACACAGAACAAAAACAGAATGGACTTTACATCTGTCTGAAAGGAAAGTTGACACAGGCTGCAGCAGTGAACAAATCAATCAATGTATTAAAGTTAGGCATTAAGTAACTGGAGGCAGTATATACATAACATGATAACATGCCTTTTCTGTATTGACCATATTAAGGACGCTGTAACACTGCCCACCACATACCTGCTTCATTTATTGTTTTATACTTGCAGCTGCTTATTCAGACAGCTCGTCTACCTGTCTGTCCATGTTGCCCTCCCATGACAACTGGTCCAGCCTACAGGTGCCGTCCCATTCCGGCATGTTACCCATGAGTCATAGCGGCACCTCCGGGAGCAGCTCCAGGTGAGCCCGTGCCTCCCCTCCCCCACCTGTCCCCATGCTGAGTCTCGGGCCCCCGTCTTCCCTCTTGTTCTCGCCTATACCCACATCCTGGCCTGTGTCTGCATCGTCTCACCTCGTTAACAGGACTTTCGCCTTCTTCTGTCCTGATCCATTCAGGCCCATCATTCTGGGACATGCTTTGATTTATTTCGCCATAGTTACTCTTTGTTTTCCTTTGTACTTTGCACTCTACAAGTAAAATGAATAAAAAATAGGCATTATTTTGATATTGTTTTAGTACAGTGACACTAGTATATTTGTTGTTGTTTCCAGGCAACACTGCATGCTGATTTAACGTCTTTCCTTAATCTCCACCCCATTGCTCACACACAGCCAGTATCCCAGTTTGTGGTCAATGAGCTCCTCCTCACTCACCCCAGTCTCCTAGTCCAGTGGAATGTCCAACAGCTTGGGCTCTCAGTTCCTGCGTGTCATGCCCGGCTCGTCCGCTCCTCCTGTGTGCCACGCCCCCTGATTACCCACGTGTTTTCTCCCGATTTGTACCCAGCTGTATCTAGTTAATTTGCTCAGTCCTGTGTATTTCAGTCCGTGTCTTACCTGAGTCCAGTGTCTGTCATTGATGTTTGTATGCGTGAGATGTTTCCCCGTCCGCGCTTCCTAATTAAACTCCCGTTTTTGCCTGTCCGCTTGCTCCTTGCACGCCTTGCCCGCACGATCGCCTGCCTGCTTGTACCCGATCGTGACACTGCGCAGCTCTACAACTCATTACCCAGGGCTCTCGCACCCGGCCACAGTGCCCCTCTCAGGCTCCCCGCTGTATGACAGCACTGCCCCATCGGAAGTTCATGAAGCCTCACAGTACGACGCCTCTCCCCACGCGCGCTTAGCCACCACCGGGACTCCCATCACTCCTCCTTCCCTGTAGGGCGGCGCACTTCCATTATTATTACAGTTTCTACTGTCACTCTGTTGCTTTTCCTGGTGCTGGACTTTTGACAGATAAATACATTATTTGTTGCATTCAGTGACAAAAGATTGGTCTGTTTAACACCCTCAGTCTCCACCCTATGAGCCCCTTGTTGGCGGCAGAATCAGGAAGATGTCGGAGAAAGCAGAGGTAAAGTGAATAGTCACCTCGACAATAATGTGGAAACCGCTAATGGTGATCATGCCTGTGTGGGTGAAATGGATCACCACAGTATAAGCGGATGATGATTATAGACGATTTTTCCCTTTTTCTTTATGTCTGTTTACCATCTAATAGGCATTTTTTTTCTTTGGGATGCGTCTAGGTCAGATACGACCAAAATATTTTTCTCATTTCAGAAGTGAAAAAAAATATTGCTCTCAGATTCTGTTCAGTTGTAGTTTTTTAAAATAATGTACCTTGATTTGTGTTTGTTTAAAATGCCATTACCTGTTGCTTACTGGGCCGCTGAAAATGTCTGGCCCAGCTAAATTTCTTGGTTTAAAAATCTGGCCCAACTACTTTCCAGACCTGGACTAGCCCTACTGAATCATACACTAATGTTATTCTGTTATGTGGGCTGTTGTGATAGGGAGATTTGCTGGATGCTGCACGACGGGTGGTGTCCCTGCTGCAGAATGCCCTGTCTGAAGCAGCACCTAGAGACAGTGAGGGTTGTTGTCATCACCTTAATATTGTATATACGCAATCTGTTATTTCTTAACTAATATAATTGTAAGGTATTCTTCTAATATATTGTGCACAGCCAACAAAAAAGAGAAAAATGCAAAACCAAAGGAAGGCTTTCTTTTCTCTTAAAAGTCTTTTTTCTAAACCAACTGAGAGTCAGTTAGAGGGGTGTTCATTATCAGTATTGTTGCTGGCATTTCTGAAAATGTGCCAATTTTAGTCAAGTGGCTACTTTTCAAATGCAGTCCCTGGCCAAGATGAAGAAAGTTCATGAAGACTACATGATAATATTAAGCACTGACATAACAAACAACATTTTTTACATGCAAAATATACAGGAAATATACACTGCAACAGGCTAGGATAGACAAATAACCAAATACACTTGCAAGCCTGACCACTTTAGACCCCAGATTAGAAAATTGGTGAATGAGCATATATTTTTTCCAAGTTTTGTTTTGCTTTCAAGTTCTCACAAATAAAAAAAAAAAAAGATTTTCCCACTATAGCCAGATCCAGTTTCTGTGGGGGGCGGGGGGGGGGGGGTGACAATTTGTAGTAATAACTATTTCCTGCTGAAAACCACTGGTAAACTATCCACATGTCTCTGAATATCTGTGAGTCCCGAGACCTCCATGACAGATAGATATAAGTTGCTAGTGTTGATCGGCAGGAAATCTTCTCCAAAGCCCCACCACCACCTCACACCAATCCACCCAGGGTTTACTCCAAATAAATTTGCTGGTAATACAAACCGGATCAACTTGTGGTTTGTGTCCACGTGTACTAGAGACAAAGGCCCTGGTACATTCTGCGTACAACACAGCCAAGACTTGACAACCTTTATATGATGCGCATGGAATCAACCCTATGCATGGAGGCTGCAACTCTTCTCCACCGAACCCTGTAGCCCATTGACTGCAGCCTGCATTGACTATCCTGTAGCCTGCATTTGGTAGATCATTCTTGACAGAAGAAACCAAATTGTCAAGTTCCCTAACACAGAGCTCATACTCTTTTATTCTTCTTAAGATTGTTCTTCTTGAAACACCCATCAGTGTGGCTATGCAAGGCACAGGAAGTTGAGTATGGAGCATTTCTTTCAAACATTGTTCTTCAATCAAAATCTTGGGTCGTCTATTGGTGGCAGCGACTTCCTGTGTGACACATGGGGCTGGACGTTCCAGATGTGCCCTCACAAGGTCAAAGAGCTCTTGCAAAGCCAGGGTGATAGCAGGAGGTACTTCAATGTGATTAGACAGGGCCTGCAGAAGATACAGCTCCTGATGACAAAGGAACTCCAGGTAATCCAAATTTAGTGGAGTCGCGCTGAATCCTATTTCTATTTTATGCAGAAGACTTTCGAGAAGGTGGTATCTGAGCTGTTCACAGAACAAATTATAGTTATGAGGTGTCAAGATCTTGTCTCTGATCCACACACTAGGCCTACCATTCAAAAGTTTTAATTATGAAAATGAAATGTTTTTGTTTTGTGAGGTGCTTGTTCATGTATGATGATGTAGTGGCTGCTCTGTTTGACCGTGGTAAACCTTTTCACAAACAATATAAGTGAAGAAGTATGACATTAGATCTAAGGACCAGAGTATAATAAAGTTAAATAAAATCCATCAAAAACACTTACTCAGTGGAGATTCCAATGTAGTAGGCAGACAACTTTATGGCTTTAATAATGAGTGTATTTAGCAGCTACAAGGACAAAAGATATTATAAACCTCTCCATTTTAATGCTAATTTAATAAACATTAACAGATAGCACTTAAGGTGGTTTCGCCTATAGTCTGCTAACACTAACCCGAGAACTAATATCTGAGGAGCGTTCTTCCCAGGATTTGAATTTATTAAATTGGCTTTGTGATGTTGTATTAAGAAATTTTATTCACAATGCAATTTACCGTACATTGGCCCATTCTTTTATATACGGTAAGACGAAGCGGGAAATTCGAGCGAGCGAGTGCTGTGCAGACGCGAGCGCGTAGAGGGGATGGGTTTTCAGCACTCGAGCACACGCACGCGCGTGGTTCGACTTTTGGCCCTAATTTAACGGCGAGCGAGTGAGTGAGTGCTGTGCAATCGCGAGCGCGTAGAGAGCATGGATTTTCTGTTTTTATGCGCACGACTTTTGGCACTAATTTAACGCCATAGAAATGTGTGTTTAAAAGGGGAGGAGATCGGGTTGCAGCGCTGGTGTGAGCGGTTTCTCCGGGCAGTTCGCTCGAGGCTAACGTGGCTTTGGGAACGTGGTGTACCCGTCACCCATGCCAGGGAAGAAATCAAAACCGAAATGCTAGGAATATGGACTTCATCTTACGTCAAGCGTTTTCCCCTCCATTGACGCCCATAAAGAAAAGGCTTAAAGTCCATATTCCTAGCATTTCGGTTTTGATTTCTTGTCAGGTAAGTCTTTATGGCCAGATACATTCGCGAGAAATTTGGTGATTTGTGGTGACTGTTTTAATACATTAAGTTGCGTTACGCATTTTCACATTAAGCGTTTTAGAATGTCCCGTGGCAGGTATCCCCTTCTATTGCCCTAGGGAGGGTTGTAACCCTCGTCTGTATATTAATAAAGAATAATCCTTCTATTCCTGTCTCATGTATCTGGACCTCCCCAGCAATTTAACGAAATTTGGTGGCAGCGGTTACAAGTGAACCCGTTTAAGTTTAGCGCTCATACTTCCGTCCATATGTTTAAGACCCACCTTGCTGACTTAGCTGACATGTCCTGATTTCATAATCTTCAAATTTGTAATCTTTTCTCCTTCGATCTAACTCCATGTTTTTAACTTCTTGTCATTTTCTTGCCGTTTGACTCATAGAAAATTATCAGACTTAAATGACACGTCAGCCTGTGCAGACAGCGATTTCAATGTTTTAATAAATTGGCCAGCAGGTGGGGGCAGTGCTCAATTTCATTAATGCCATCAGAAAACTTTCAGGCTTTATGTCTTAATGAACAGCCTAGAAAAGGACAAAGCATTATATTACTGATGCATACAGCAGATCCCCAACTCAGGCTGTGTTGCATATTCTTAACAGTGCTACAGTATGTTCACACAGCCAGTACAAACAAACTTGCAAGATCTAGACCAGGGGTCACCAACCTTTTTAAAACGGAGAGCTACTTCACGGGTACTGAGCCATACGAAGTTTGATATCAGTTTAAACGCCCTCCTAAACATGTCTAAACTTCATGCATGATAAACATGTTTTAAATGCTTTTTTATATTCAATTTCAAATCTATATAAATGCAAATGTGATAGATTAGAAACAGGACAAAATAAAATTTAGATGATGTTCGCTGGTGAGTTGTGCTATTTTATAGAACAGGTCCACGGGCAACTCATGTGGTCATTGGGGGCATCCTTGGGGCACCATGTTGGTGACCCCTTATCTAGACCTACCACATCAGGTAGGAAGGTGCCTATTTCTACCAACTATTCAGACCATCAGACCCAAACCATACATTCAGTCATGCACAGGCACTCCACCAGAGGGCTCTACATTCTGTCCTACATCTGCTCACCTGTTAGACCCACACTCAGTCTCCATCCTGATTTCTACCTACTACTCGGACTATCTCACCAAAACCAGTCCTGTGGCCTGTTCTATGAAGCGGGGTTACTGGCTTATTGGGGAAACTTGTCGGATTTCTTGATCGGGACCTTCAACTGCTCTGCCATAGAGAGCATCCTAACATGCTGCCTTACGGTCTGGTATGCGGGCTGCTGGTGGCCCTCCTACCGCTCTGCCATAGAGAGCATCCTAACATACGGCCTTACGGTGTGGTATTCGGGCTGCTGGTGGCCTCTATGACTTTTTTTGTAGACAGTCCCATCTGTGTGGTGCTGTTTGCACGAATTGTTTTGGGAAATGCACTTACAGTTTTGCAGATGTTAAGGGTGATTCCAGAAATGCATCAAAGCAACTGAGGAACTGCAATGTCACTGTACAGTTACTTATAATGGGCGCCAATGTAATGTGTAGAGTGGCAAATAAACTGATTCACCATTTACTCTCATGTACATCACTTAAAATGCTTGTTTTAAATGCAAATGTGTGAATGTAAATCTAAGCAGTAAAGCTACAATTTACATTCTGTTTGCATGGTGGAAAGAACATTTAATCTGCCTTTTAAGTGTGATTAGAATATCTAATGCCTGTGTGCTTGTAATAAGATGGTCGCTGGTTCAAACCCAGCCACAGCACATCTCTGCGTCCTTGAGCGAGGCCCTTAACCCCCAGCTCACTGGGCATCACTATGGGTGGCTGCCCTTCGCAGACAACTTACTCTGTTTACTCTAAAAAAAAGAGAGCAAGTTGAGAGAGAAGTTAAGACAATTTCTCCACAGGGACCATAAAGTATCAATTATTATTACTGTATGAGAGACTGTCTAATATCAGATAGATAACAGACTCATACTGTGCTGAGCTTGTCTGAGAGAGATGATTAGCAAATGCTCTCCCACAGTATCTCAGCACTCTGTACAAAGAACTTTATATGCTCAGTATCTGCTCCTGTTTATCTAATTGTTCTCATTTTAACTGGATGTTAAGGAGTAAATTAATAAACGTCATGTAAGTGCACATTAAAATGCTTTTTCACTGTTACTTAAGTTCCCATGTGAACAGCCAATCAGATCAGCCTGATGTGTGTCTCTCTGTTTCCTCTCTGTTTCCTGCCCTTTCATCCCGACCACGACCATGATCTCTCACTTAGCAGCAGAGCAGTTTATTCTAAACAGTGGAAGCACAAAAATGTTCAGACTCTTTGGTCTTCTCATTTTCATTAGTAAGGCCCTATAATATAAATTATTTTGGATTTTAATATTTTCATTTATCTGTATGATGTGATCAGTGGAATTTGGCCATTTAATCTGCATCATAGTTAATAGTTATTTAGATTACTATATATGTCTTATTTGATTATGATTTTTTTTGTTTTTCTGTTTTTGCAGACACTGCACTGACTACAGATGTTGTTCAGCCCAGTCACCTGATGAGGGTTCAGCTTGGAGACAGTGTGACCCTGACATGCTTCTGTCAAGGAGAAACAACTTTGTTACTTTGTTTAAGCAAGCTGTTGGTCGGAAGCCCCAGCCCATGGCGAAAGCACTTCTCTACGTACCTGGTGAATTTTACAAGGAATATAAAAGCATAAAACGTTACTCCTTACTGAATGCAGAGGGGAGTTTTAACCTCACTATTTCTAACGTGGAGCCGTCAGATTCTGCAGTGTATTATTGTGCTGCTGTGTTTCTTCATGAGGTCACCTTCGGGAATGGAACCTTTGTCATAATCACAGGTAAATGAGATTCCAACTATTTTCATATTTGCTTTATTATAATGTCAGTAAGATTATTCCCTGCAAAATAATTTTGACAGTTTAGTTGTTTGTCAATATAAAATTAGCAAAGATACCTTATTGTCTGCTTTGTTCCATAAATGTTTTTCTAAACATCAAACAAAAATCATTCATTATTATTATTATTATTATTATTATTATACAATTTGTTGCATTTTGCTTGCTGTCAGCCAAAAGGCCTAACCTTCTCTTTATACAGATGTTAATGTTACACATTGCAGCCTCTTTAAAACAAATAACATAAAAAAATGTTTGAGTTGTTATATACAGTATAGGACTGTGCAAAAATCTTAAGCAACAAAAGAAAATTATTTTTGACGTTATTTATCTGAGCAGTCAGTGTGTATTCACTCTGAAAAAAAAAATGCATGATTTAACATATGAACTAGGGATGTGCACCATTCAGAACTGATTTGAGAATGAATTCTCAAATACGTATCCTAAAATTCAGGATTTTGAATACATATATGAACTTGAATTTCAGTTCATTTTGTTAATCTGAATTACATTTGAATTGTGGTTGAAAACAGGTTGTGGCATTGAAATTTATATTTGAATTTAAAGAAGAAGAACGAAAAAGGGTTTGGATTCAAATTCAAGTTCATATACGTACTGTAGGTGTAGCTTTTAACTAAAATATGAACTTTAATTTAAATATGAATTATACATAAACACATTAACATTGTTATACATCATTGTTATAAAAATGTCGTTTTGTAAAGAATGAAATAATGCAACATTTGAAGTGTCACCTAAAATAATAATTATACTGTCATTTTGTGCACCATGGTGGATCTGCTCATAGGAAGAGCTGAGTGTCTCTCCTTAAAAGTCAGTGTTGGCTGCAGTGACGGCAGTTTCTAACCTAAGAAACGTCCCAAACACTTTTCCTGCATCAAAAGTCAAACTAGTCCCTATTCCTGCCATGAAAGGTTCACATAATGTCACCGATACCTGAACCAACCATGTTTATCAGAGGATGCCAACCCTTTGGCTGCAGCTTTCTCTGCACACGCTGAGAGAGTCTTCAGTGTAGCAGGAAAAGATTTCAGGCCAGAAGATTGCAAATTAAATCATGAAACCTTTGAAGATATTATGCTGAATAAATGTAATAATAATGAAAAATTAGCAATGTGTATTGGAATAAAGCATAATTGTATTTGCCATGACGTTTTGCTTTTCGCTGTAGTGCTATGGTTGAACGGAAAAACTTACTTTTGTGTGCATAAGAAAATAAATAGGAGGAACTACGAAACCAAGTAATTCCTTTTACTATGTATACTTTTTCTTTAATGTTAAAAGATAGACAAACTAGTAATGGGCAAACAGCTCTTCGGCTCTTGAATTAAATTATGCAGGTACTACAGCAAAATGCTCAAAAATACCAAAACACATCAAGAGCTAAATATGCAAAAACAATAAATACCTTCCTGTGGAAAAGGGGCAACATAAACCAAATGTAAAGTCACGAAAATCATGAAAATATAAAGTACACTTTACACACTTCATTTCTTTGAATTGAAATTAATTATATTCATCTACCTTCATACATTAATACAAGGACATTATATGATTATAATGTTTGTTATTATCATATAATTTTTATTTAGGTATTATGTAGGTGCAGTTAATGTATAGTGTTACCTGATATATACTAATAAGCAGTAATACAATAAAAAGAGAGAAGAATGTCAGCTGTTCTCCAAGAAGTTACTGATTTCTTGGATGGCTAGAAGAACATCGATTCAGTTCCCAAAAAATCTGTAAGAACAATTTTTGAGGATCTGTATTTTCCATTGTTATTCTCAAAGGGCTGTCATCATGACTATTTTGCTTTTCAGGTAAAGACTCCAACAGCAGGACTGTGGTACAGCAGCCTGTGTCTGACACATTGCAGCCAGGAGACTCTGTGAGCCTGCAGTGTACGATAGAGACTGGGAGCTGTGCAGGAGAACACAGTGTTTACTGGTTCAGACATGGATCAGGAGAATCCTTCCTGGAGTCATTTACAGCCATGGAAACAGCAGTGATGAGTGTGAGAAGAGCCCTGAGGCTGGATCTCCTACACGGAGCTGCGTCTACAGCCTCCCAAGGGGAACCTCAGCCTCTCCGATGCTGGGACTTACTACTGCGCTGTGGCCATGTGTGGGGGAGATGCTGTTTGGGAACGGCACATAGCTGGATATAGATGGTAACACCCAGTGTGGGGAGATGCTGTTTGGAACGGCACACAGCTGGATATAGATGGTAGCACCCAGTGTGGAGAGTATATCTGCTTCAAAGTTTTATTTAGCTTATTCTGCTATTAAGACATTTATTTCTTTTTTAATGTAATGAATTTTCTAATTTAAGTGCTTAAATTAAATTACACAGATGTTAATTTAATAATTATCCATCCATCCATCCATTTTTCCAAACCGCTTATCCTATTGGGTCGCGGGGGGTCCGGAGCCTAATTTAATAATTATTTCAAATATTAATATCCATCCATCCATCCATTTTCCAAACCGCTTATCCTATTGGGTCGCGGGGGGTCCGGAGCCTAATTTAATAATTATTTCAAATATTAATATAAATTGTTAAAATGCAAAATACTAGAAGTTCATGTTAAAAATGGACTATTTACAAAAACAACTGCTGTAATGTGTTATCGATTTGATCTTTAACTAATGTAATGTAAGCAAATGGGAAATGTGTCTCTATATCATTATGCCTGAAATCTATCTCTTTGTTACAGGCTTTCAGAAGCTGCTGGATCCTCTTCACTCTGGCTTGCTGATAGTTTTATCTTGCAGCATTATCTGAACGTTGCTCTCATTTGTATAAGATGTAAACTGACCTGTACACACTGTGCAGGTACGCTTGCCCGGCTTTATGCACTCAGAAGGACAAAATGTAGATTTTAACAAATTATAGAAATATAAAATTGTTTTATGATAGATAACATTTTCATATTAAAACCACTCTTGCAGGTAATACAGTTTTAAAATCCATTATTAAATCTCACCTTATTTATATAAACCTTTTTGTACTGTAAGATTTACATTTTTGTATTATATCTTTCATATTTTGCAAAATCTATTGAAATATACATGTTGCAATAAGTTGCATATCAATAACTTTTATTACCAAGATCTCCTTTATAGCAATTTTATTATATATGATATATGAGAACAAATGACAC